>NW_023270203.1:0-18454 GCF_011800145.1 Mirounga leonina
AAATTGTAGGGCAGTTCTGTAAGGTATTAGCTATTGAAGGAATTAGGGAAAAAAATAAATAAATAAATAAAAAGAGGGAGGAACAAAGAAAGGGAGGGAGAACACATCTTAGAATTACATTATGGAAGAAATGAAGAATAATGGAAATATTTACTAGATACTTAGTGCCGGGTATACTACAGTGTATGATTTAAATATATAGGGATTTTAGTTAGCTCAAACTATTTGAACTAAATAGTCTGAAGTTTATCCCAGTTTATCTTAACTGTTTCTTGGAAGCCCTTAAATCATAACATTATAAATTTAGTAACACTAATCAGTGATGGTGCGCTAAGTGAGCTCAAATATAATGTGAATGGAGATCAGTAAAACGTTAATAGCTTAATATTAGTATTAATTGAATCCAAAATATATCATCCTAACAGGAAGTCAATGAGTTTGTGAGTCAAAATTCCCTGAAAAGTTCTTCAGTGTACGTGGGCCTTTTTGATGAATGAGATCTTATTCCTCATCGGCGTCTGTGGGTGCAGCGTGCGCGCGGGGTAGACCAGGCCTAAGTTCGACTGCAGTCCCTGCCGCTCCAGACTGCCTCACAGCGGAACTGGGTGGAAATAGGCTGAGCCCAGGATAGACAAAAACACAGGACAAAAAAGGCCGCGGCTCATCCCTTTAAGCCTAACCCAATTTCTCAAGAAAAGCCGCGATTCCATAGAGTAATCAGGCTCTCTCAAGCTGTGGCTTGGCTACCGCGCACGCGGTTTCTTTACTGACTCCCAAAGCATCTAGGAAAAGTTTCAATCGCTAGTTTCAATCTAGGGATCACTGGGGCCACTTAAGATGCAGCTGACGGACAGTTCATATCACCTTGAAAACAGCTCTGAAACTGACAAATTGTGCTCCTTGGTCGCTCACTCCGCACGCCTACGGAGCGGCCATTAAAACCAGGTTTTGGGGCGCCTGGGTGGCTCAGTTGGTTAAAGCGACTGCCTTCGGCTCAGGTCATGATCCTGGAGTCCCTGGATCGAGTCCCGCATCGGGCTCCCTGCTGGGCGGGGAGTCTGCTTCTCCCTCTGACCCCCCCCCCTCATGTGCTCTCTCTCAAATAAATAAATAAAATCTTTTTTTTTTTTTTAAAGATTTTTATCCATTTATTTGACAGAGAGAGACAATGAGAGAGGAAACACAAGCAGGGGGAGTGGGAGAGGGAGAAGCAGGCCCCCCGCGGAGCAGGGAGCCCGATGCGGGGCTCGATTCCAAGACCCTGGGACCACGACCTGAGCTGAAGGCAGATGCCCAACGACTGAGCCACCCAGGCGCCCCAATAAATCAAATCTTAAACAAAAAAAAAACCCAAACCAGGTTTTGGCATCTTCTTCCCTCAGGCGGGTCTAGTAGACCACAACTACACAGGCCCAGCCGGGACACTGCGGAGCTTGACCACCCAGAACTGGGCGACCACGCCTACCCCCTGCGCCTGCGGACAGGCCAGCTCCGAAAAGCGCCCAGAGGACCTGCAGGCCCCGCCCCACGGGGCGGGGCCTAGAGGCTCATCGCGCCTGCGCCGAGGCCC
The DNA here is from genome assembly GCF_011800145.1 of Mirounga leonina. Taxonomy (NCBI): domain Eukaryota; kingdom Metazoa; phylum Chordata; class Mammalia; order Carnivora; family Phocidae; genus Mirounga; species Mirounga leonina. The sequence continues at coordinate 1,571 of NW_023270203.1, forward strand.
GAGGGCGTGCTGCGCCGTTACTTTTGAAACGAGTGGCGGGGAACTGCTGTGGGCGTCTCTGCCGTCGCTCTCTGCCGGGGGGAAGCGCACTCCTTCGTCTGTAGCACTGGCCATGGCGCTGCAGCTCTCCCGGGAGCAAGGCATCACCCTGCGCGGGAGCGCCGAAACCGTGGCCGAGTTCTTCTGTAAGTCCTCCTCGCGCAGGCCGGAGGGCGGGGTGAACTGAGGCCAGGCCGCCCGGTAGGCCCGTGGCTCAGCCACGGAGGCGGGGGAAGCGGTAGGGGGCGGAGGGGAGGCCGCGAGGCCGCGAGGCCGAGAATTAAGCTCTCTCTGCCCCAGCCTCCTGCCCGGCGGGAGAATCTAGGAAGAAGCGGATGCAGACGCCGCCTCCGGGCTCCTTGCTAATGGTGGAGCTTGAGGCCTAGGTGCTGCTGAGGCCTGCGGCGCGATGTAGCCCCTCCACCTGCAGCGTTGCTTTCAACTACAGAGCCAGGCCCTTTCCGCCCGCCCCCAGCCTCCGCGACTTAAGAGGGCGTAGGGCCGGGGTGGGGGCCACGTATATTTTTAACAACCCCTCGGCCCCTCTTTGATTCTGGTATTGGCGGTGATGGACTAGATTTAGGAAACGCCATTCCGGACCAGGACAGTTGTGCCTTCTGATAGAATCTGGCAGGACTTGTGAGGAGAAAAGGAGGAAAAAGAGGGAAAGGTTTGCTGAGAGCATTGCAGAGAACAGTTAATCAGTTGCTAACTGAGATGCAAAAGCCTATTTTGACACCCTCTAACCACAGAATCTGAATTGGGACTTGGATTACAGTGAGTTGTAGTACTACTTTGACAGTAGATTAATGCAGTTTGGCGTTTTTCTCTTTTTTTGCCACAGAAATGCAGGTATCGTGTTCTCTCTTAATTAGAAGCAAGGTTTTAAGAATGTTTAATGCCACTTTTTACCTACTCTGCTTTCAGCAAAACACCCACAAACACGTTAAGGCATTTATGGTTTTATACCATTAATGAAACGTAGCCACATCTAAATATGTTTTATTTTCCAGAGTTACAAAGTGATAATGACTTTTCTTTAACATTCCTTTTGTTTCCAGCATTTGGCATCAACAGCATTTTATATCAGCGTGGCATATATCCATCTGAAACCTTTACTAGAGTGCAGAAATATGGACTCACCTTGCTTGTAACAACGGATCCTGAGCTCATAAAATACCTAAATAATGTGGTGGAACCGCCGAAAGGTATTTAATTGTTGCAAACCATTTTGAGTTTTGCAGGCCTTGTAGAAACCCATATTTTCTGGCATCTTGGTGGTCATTTTTCAGCTCTGTACAAAAAGGTATAAAACACTACAGCCTCAAATATAGTGATTCTTAATTGGAAGGAAGCAAATAATATATAAATTGAAAGAAAGTCCACCCTTCCCATACTGCAGTTTGAGTGGGTTGAATATTTTGATATTAGGAATCTGATATGGCTTCACAAAACTGTCTCCATCAACTTCCTTAGAAATGATTTTTGCAGTTCATGTAGCCAGATGGAACAAGTTGGAATTTTCTGTCCTTATGATGGTGTTCACTATCGGAGAAAAATCCACTGTATATTTTTAACATATATTTTCTGTAACTGCCTAGAGTTTAAAGCCATCATTACTTAAAGGAAAATAAAATTGGATCCAACCTGGAAACTAAACTTAAAGAAAAGAACTACTAAGTAATAGAGCATCCAGTAGAGTTTTATTTTTTATATATTTCCATTTGTCTTTTTTAAAATCCTGCCTTTAATCAGTAAGCCTTTTCTATCTGAACACTCACTGTTTTTCTTTAGCTCAAGAAATTACTGTATTGAATCAATACTTGTTCTCCATCTATTCCTTTTTCCCCTCATATTTTTCTCTACTTAGGATTCTCACTTCTAATTTTTCTGTTGTAGGATGTTTCTCCCTAGCTCCCCATTTGATCTTCCAAAACTAGTTCCAAAAAACACTAGTCATCTTTTTTTCTTAATTCATGAGTCATATATATTTCTTTGTATCAAGTAGCTTTATTTTTAAAATTAGATTAATTGGGTTTTTTTTTTTTGGAGTATCTTCAGGGCTAAAAAGTAAGATTATTAGTAAGCAACTAATAATCTATATCATCTTAATTTGATGGAGAAGCAAGCCCCACCTAAGCTACTGGTTTTTGGGTTGTCTCCTTTAAGACTACACTGAGGATATTTCTTCACCTCGGATGTATGCAGACCTTCCTCTTTAATTTCTCCCTTTTATTTTAGTTAAAATGGAGGAATTGCTCTTCTTAGAGGCAAATTGTTCAATCTGAATCCCCATTCTTCTAGCCTTAAGGATTTTATCCTAGTTCTTCTCTGGTATTTTTGATTTCTTTGTTTTGATCTCTCTTCAGTTTTAAAAGAAAAAAATTTCCACCCACCCCAAATCCTTAAGTTACTACCCAATTTCTTCCTTTTCAGAGCTAAATTGAGAAAAAGTTGATATATGTCAAGAAAAAGTTGATACATACGACAGCCCGTGTCTAGCAAGTGGCTATTTTTGTACTGCCTGCAAACTAAGAATGTTTTCAGATTTTTTTTTTTTTAATATTTTATTTATTTGAGAGAGAGAATGAGATAGAGCATGAGAGGGGGGAGGGTCAGAGGGAGAAGCAGACTCCCTGCTGAGCAGGGAGCCCGATGCGGGACTCGATCCCGGGACTCCAGGATCATGACCTGAGCCGAAGGCAGTCGCTTAACCAACTGAGCCACCCAGGCGCCCTGTTTTCAGATTTTTAAAGGGCTGTTTTTTAAAGACTATGCAACAGAGACCTAGGTGGCCCACAAACCCTAAATATTACAAAATTGTTTTGTCTCTTAAAAAAAGAAAAAAAACCACTACAGATTCCTGAGTATACTATCCCAATTTCCAAGATTAATTCAGGGCTTGTCCTGAGGCCCTCTTCTCACTATAATCTCTCTCTAGGATGATCTCTGACATGTACATAGCTTCACTAACAACCTTGGTGTAGTTGACTCACAAATGTACATCCAACCCAATTCTCCTAATTGTGCTCATATATTTCGTGGCTCCGTTGATATCTTCATCTGGCTATCCCAGTGATACCTGAAAACTAAACTTAAGGCGCTCCTGGCTGGCTCAGTCAATGGAGCATGCAACTCTTGATCTCGAGATATTAAGTTCCAGCCTCATGTTGGGTGTGGAGATTACTTAAAAATAAAATCTTAAAACTTAAGCATCATCTCCCATTTGCATTCTTTTTCTCAGTGAATGGATCAGCCATCCAACTAGCGATATAAACTAGGAAGTTGGGAGCTATCTCAGTCTTTCTTCTTGCTTACTCATAAGTAGTCAATAAATCCTAACAGTTTTAACCATGAAGTCTCTTGAATCTATCTACTGATCCATCTCTACCAGCTTATCCTTCTCTAAGCCTTCATTACCTCTTGCTTGAATTGCTAATTAATTGGTGTCTCTAGATCCCCTCTTTACCTCTACTCTGCTTTCCACATCACAGCCAGAAGGATAGTTCTGAAATACAAATTTACATCACACCATTACATCACACCATACTTCAAATACAGTAATGACTTCCCTGGTTCTTGAAGTGTAACTTCTTTAATTTGGCCCATATGGCCTTGCATGGTCTGACCCCTGTGTATCGTACACAAACTGACCTTGTTCATTCTCCCCTTTCTTTACTGCAGTTGTATTACCCTTCTTTCAATCCTCTGGTCAGATGCTCTTCCCTTTTCAATATTTAAGACCTGTACTCTTTTCTGTATCATTTTGCATATTTAATGGTAATTTATTTGTAGAACTGAAGTCAAGTGAGAACTCCCTGAGTGAGTCCAATTTTCCTCTCTTATGCTCTCATTGCGTCACATACTGCACCTTCATAGCGTTTACCACAATTAGAATCTTATATTTATCGGTGCAGTGATTAGATTAATGGCCATCTCCTGCATCTTACTTGGATTAGGGTGTACTTCCTGTTTTCTACTCTGTCTTCAGCACTCAGTACTATATCTGGTACAAATACTGAGAATTTGAAAACAGGAGCTAGGTTATTGTGGGGCAGGTTTTCTGTACAGGTTGGCAGAGTTCCAAAATACTAGCGGTAGGAATTTGCTGAGGATAGAAAGTGAGACCTGGGAAGAGAGTTGTTTTGTAATGCAGTGAAACAAAAAAGATTCCTTGTTATGTATTGCAGATTGGTTATACAAGTGTTCAGTTCAGAAACTGGTGGTTGTCATCTCAAATATTGAAAGTGGTGAGGTCCTTGAAAGGTGGCAATTTGATATTGAGTGTGACAAGACTGCCAAAGATGACAGGTAAGTATGAAGTAAATTGCTTCCATTTTTACAGATCTTTTTCCAAAACTGTTTTCTTCTACTAGATGAGTTCTACTTATATTGAACTAGTTTCATATAAAGTAGTTTGTTTCTAAGTATGTTAGATGTGATCTTTAATCTCCTGTGGAGAAGGATTGGGCTCACAAATTGTGCTCACGAAAGAATTTTGCCTATCACGGACTTTTAACATAATTGCGCTTAGGCTAAATCCATAAATTTCAAACTTTAGTGTTTATGATGCTATATGTAAAGCTACCATGCTGTCCGTTCTAGGTGGGCCATTTCATGAATTGTAGAAAGGTACTTTTAACCATGAAGTATTATCCTAGACTTTCTCCCAGCTTACTGTGCAGCTCTACTGTATTTCATTTAATGCTACAAACTTCTTAGACACTCCCCCTTTTTTTTTTTTTTTTTAGGATTTTATTTATTTATTTAATAGAGCATGCGAGAGAGGGAACATAAACGGGGAGTGGGAGAGGGAGAAGCAGGCTTCCCGCCAAGCAGGGAGCCCGATGTGGGGCTCAATCCCAGGACCCGGGAATCATGACCTGAGCCAAAGGCAGTCGCTTAACTACCTGAGCCACCCAGGCGCCCCTCCTTAGACACTTATTAAACTGAAGTTTTTAGATTATCTGGATGGGAGATGCCCATCATTATATGCTAATTTCTAGCATCGTCCTAGGCATGCTTACCTGTAAACTCTGAACTATCTCTCATAATGAAATGATGGAGTTTGCTCCTGAAGCCTTTGGTCTGTTTTAGAAAATGTTTAATTATTAACGCCATACACGATTAACATCTTATTTGAGGCAATAGGAAATTAGACATTTAGGCATTACTAAAAATGCCAAAATGATTATACCGATTCAATATTTTAGATACTGCTTGTTATCTTTATTTTAAGACATGCTGAAGCTTTCCTGACTTGAAGTACTTGGCAGGTTTTCTAGTCATCTGTTATTTAATGACCTGATACTAAGAACAACCCTAAAAAATGATTGGAAGGATAAATGAAATAATAGAGATACATATTGGGCCTACTAAGTTTCTTAAGGACATATATTTATTTTCATTTAAAAAAAAAAACTTTTGAATGCATTACTTATTTGATTTTGGAAGCATTTAATCAGATAAATAATCTTACCTGTGTTTCAAAGAACTTGTTAAAACTTAAAATGAATTAATTGGTTTCTTTGATAGTGCACCCAAGAAAAGTCTCAGAAAGCTATCCAAGATGAAATCCGTTCAGTGATCAGACAGATCACAGCTACGGTGACATTTCTGCCACTATTGGAAGTTTCTTGTAAGTATTATACAACTTCACACTGGCTTAAATTTGTTGTGGAAAAGACTAAGCTACTACTTTAAGAATTAACGCGCTCATTAAGTTTTTTCTTAATTATAAATGTCATGTTATATGAATGAGAAAAGTGTGATAAAGCTAAAGTAATGCTATTTGCATTTTATTTACAAGTGCTGAAAAGGAAAGCAATGAAAGTATTCTACAGTACTCACTCTTGAATATTTTGATGTAATTTCTTTCATTATTTTTATTTTCTACACATTTCTATGTATATAATTAAGATTTATAGCTATAATTGTGTCTTTGTTTTCTTAGTTACTCCTTCATTCATCAGATATATCCTAAATACCTACTACATGCCAGATGCTGTTCTGGGCACTGGGATACAGCTGTCACAGAACCAAGGTATTATCTTTTCTATGGCTTAGATTCATGCCGTCTCATGATTAATTTTATACTTTCTGCAAATATTTTTAGTGGTTTTCTCTTTAAAAAAAAAAAAACTTGAGTTTTTCATAAAGTAAAAGGAGTACAGTGTTTTCTGTACTAAAATTTCCATTGAGGAAAAGCAATTAGTTAATATAATTGATTAGAGATCAAGGTAAACTAGCTTTTCTGACACTATAGATGGTTCAAATGTGAAAGACACAGGAAGGGTGGTTGTACTTTAGAAAAAAATAATTGTACTTTAATGATCTTATCCCCAATTTAGGTTCATTTGATCTACTGATACATACAGACAAAGATTTGGTTGTACCTGAAAAATGGGAAGAGTCGGGACCACAGTTTATTACCAATTCTGAGGAAGTCCGTCCCTTCGTTTATTTACTACTACAATCCACAAAGTAAATAGCATGGTGGCCTACAAAATTCCTGTCAATGACTGAGGATAAGATAAGGACAGTGATGTACTTATAACTCTCAGATGTGGTTTTCCTGAAACCAAGTCAACTATAGTTGATACATTTTGTTTCACTGGTTAATTTTTAGATGGGGAAAACTTAACATTATACTTCTATTGAACTGTGCATAATTGTTCCATTTTTTTGGTACCTGTATGACTTTATACAGGGTTGGTATAAATTATTGCACATTGTTCAGAAGGGAACTAGCAGATTACATCAGCATTGTTAATGTCAATTCCTTTAAAGGTGGTAACTGTAGATGGAAAGCTTTTCCCTAAAGCTAAATGCCTTCTTAAACCTTTTGGTCAAGTACCTTGATTCGGAATATAGGTAGGCAGATATTTTAATATAAAATACAGCAAAAGAAGTCCGAATATTCAGAGTCTTTGTTTAGATCCTGAAATTATCTAATGATAATCTGTAAGTAATGAAATACTGCTCCTGTTAGGTCCTTTTGCCATTTATTTTATTTGTATATTTTCCGTATTAAAAGCATTTCCAATTATTTGATTTTAATTTATATAACTTGAACTTACAAAGCTATGTATATTGCCACTGTTTAAATTCCTGTGATACAGAACACTTAAAATTTTTTTTTATGTTTTATAAAATCAAGCTTTAAATGATGTAATAAAGTTAAGTATGTATATTTTAATTTGTCTTAACATATTTTTATATTGGTGTGGTATTAACACAGTTAAATAGCAGGATGGATTCAGTATAGCAAATAATATCTTGTACCTACCAGGACCTAAGAATACAAACTTGAGTCAGTCTGGAGGTGCTTTCAATTTAATGGACAAGCTTTGATTATACCCCTTTAATCTTATAACTGTGGACTTAAAATAAGCATCATTCTTTGTATAAAATAATACATGTCATTTGTTAGCGTATGTTGGGCTGTAGAACTTTTCTATACTCCTAGCCTTATTGCTAGCCTAGTCTTCCTTATTTTGCCAAGGTCAGTTGAAGGCAGACTTCTAAAAAGTCTCTTCTAATCTCTGTTCTAAATCTTATCTCATTTTGTAATAATTAAGTGCTTAGTATCAGGCACTGTTCTAAGCTCTTTATATGTATTAACTCGTTAATCTTCACTATAAAGTAAAAACACATAGCCTGTATCCATTCCTTCAAAAATTACAAAGTGAACACCTGTTAACGTGCCAAGTATTGGGATGACTGAAACAGGGTCCTGGCCTTTCTGAAGTTTGAGATATGAAGGAGAGGAAAGTACATGGCAAGCTTCCAAGAAGTAACTACACAGATTTATCACATATGTATTTGTCTTTGTTATTTCACCTGAATGATCTGTTTGATCCTGTTGCCTGCCTGTTAAGAATAAAGGGCAATTCTCTCACTACAAGACAAGTGTAGGTCCCCGTATTTGATGATGGGTGTAGTGAATGCTGTTGCGAAAGCCCATTCCCTTGAGAGTTGAAGCTATCTAATTTTAGAGGTCCACCCACAACTCTTGCCTGAATAAGAAAAGTAGTTATGCAGAAATGGAAATGATTTTGAATTAGGTATGGTCGAGTCTGGTTTTCCAACATGAGATATAGTACAAAGTGGTCACTAGTAAGATTAAAACATTTGAATTCTTGGCTGTACATAACCTTCATAACATGACACATTAGGTTGAGAAAGAAAGCAGAAATGGAAGTTCAGTAAAAATATGGAGAGAGTTGAAAATTCTGAAACTACTTTTGGGACAAAAGTTTGAAATTCTTTTCAGAAAGCAGTAACTGCTTTAGGAAACACAATGCCTCTGCTAAATGGCCGGAAATAATGTGGTTCTTCCCCCACAAAAGCTCACTGGTAGCAACTTTCTTAATATATCATTGATAATACTTAAATTTCTGTCATTTGTGTTTTTATTTACCAAATTAAATGACCCTAATATTATCACTTTTAATTTGTGATTTCTAACATTGCTAATTTCCCCCCCTTATAGATTATGTATCATTTAAGAAATACAAATACAAAGCTATGAGCTTTGTTGGTAAAGCTCAATTGGAAAAGCTTTGGCCTATGGCTCCAGCTAAACTTGTCCTGCCTTCTTTCCTCTACCTTGAAGCTCACCTTAGGAGGGAGATATTTAAACCAACAGGTTCAAGAATTGGGAATGACTGATGAGTACTGGGTGTTACATGTAGGTGATGAATCATTAAATTCTCCTGAAACTAATATTACAGTATATGTTAATTAAGTAGAATTTAAATAAAGATTTGCTAGGAAAAAAAAAAAAACAAAACGTGCGTGACTTCCATACCATGTGAAACAGAGAAGCCAAGATTCCAAGAGAGTCTGATAGGCCTCTGATAGGCCTGGCCTGGACTCTGACTCGGTTTTGCTTACCATAGGTACAGGAATGAAAACAACATGTTCCGATTGGGCCTGTCGAGGTCTGAAACAGAGCCCCAGATGGGACTGAACCACACCCGGTCTTCAGGACTCTTCTCCCAGTGTCATCAATTGGACAGGGACAAGCCTGGATGGGAATTTTACACAAAGGTATAACGATCTCATGTTTTAGTTGGCTTTTGCTTCATAGCAAACAACCATAGAATAACCGTAAGCATTTTTTTTTCCTGTAAGTCTGTGGATTATCTGGGGTGCTTGTTTTATTCTCATGCAAATCTGCAGGTCACATGTTTCATTCTACCATTGAAGGGGCAATAGCTAGCCAGGACTTTTAAAGCTTAGTTTCCAAACTTTGACACTGACATTTTTGCCCACATTCCACTGATTTTGTCCAAGTCTTGTGGCTGAGCCAAACTTCAGTGGGGCAGGGAAGTATACTCCTCCCATGGAGTTGGGGAAAGGGGTATGTGAAAATGTGATGAAAGTGATAATATTATTATTAGGACAGATCAGAATAGCTATAATGCCGCATTGTAACTCATTTTCCACCAGATGTCATTAATGCTGCAATATTCAAATTAAGGTGAACTTTTGACTTTAAAGGCTGTAATATTCAGCTTTTCTTATTGGAAATTAACAGTGGGATTTCTGGCTACAAAAATATAGACATCCAAGGAAGGAAATACAGCATCTGTAATTGGCTAAGCACTTCACATGAATTATTTAATTTAATTCTCATGCTTTAGTGCACAAGTAGAATTGCGGAATCAGCGGGCGTGCAAACTGCACTACATTTTTTAGAGTTTAGATGGTCTCTTCTGTCCATGACCAAGGAAGCTCATCTGGCTCCTCAGCAAGCACATCAAAAGGAGTGTTTCTTCACCCGTTTCCTAATGGCTCTTACCTTTGACATCCTCTTAGCAATTGAGTGTCCAGAGCAAACTGGTTTTCATTTACTCCGCTTTACAAAACTCTACGTCTCTTTGGGTGCATTTGTATTTACACTTTCCTCAGATGACTTCCTGTAACTTATCCATATTGTGCAAAGAATAAATCAAGTGTGCATTTGTGAGCAGTTGTGAAACACTTTACCCACTAGTCAAAAGAATTGTTCGTTAAGTAACCTCAGTTACTCTTTAGGGAATTAATTTTTGGCTAAAGTTGTAAATAATAATTTCTTATTCTTGTTTTAATTAAATATGTGAAATTAGATTTTAAGTTATTTTGTTCAGTGTAACCGTGATAAAAATTTGTGTTGGAATAACTATGGAATAGAAATGCTGCTAAATTCCAAATTTTATGAGCTACATTTTCTAAGAACAGATCTTTAAAGATCTTTCCATTCATCACGAACATGGCTTTGAAAGCCAGCAGTATTAACTGATGCTTATTAAAAAAAATCTAGTTGGGAAAGCTACTTAAGCTTCATTAGAGTTGACAATGCTGTTCCAATCTGGCAAAAACACTGTAGCCTTAGCAACAAAACTATTAGAAAAGGCCTAGAGAGAAAAATGTCAAGAGTTGACCCTCTGATTACACAAGTCAGTTTATGTTACCGTTTCACCTATTTTTGTGCTCTTACCATTTGATCTATTTTTATACTAGAGAAACATCATTTCATTTATTTGTATAAAGTCCATTGTCATCTGCGTTTATCTGCACCATTTTGCTATGCAAGCTTGTTTGCACAAAGGCACACATCCTATCAAAATCTTTATTGTTTTGGCATTTTATCTGTGCTGAAAAAGGCCTCTGAATATAAGCACGACCGCTCAGGCTCCACTTCCATGCAAGGGAAAGATGCCAAACCTCTTTAAAAACTATCTAGATAGGGACATGCCCAGTGGATACCTAGACATGGATGTGAATTTCTTTCTGAATGGCAGTCTCACTGACTCACACGCATTTCCTTTAATCCTCACAACAACCCTAGGAAGGTTATTGTTGCCATTTTACACACGTAAAACCTGAGATTCAGGGAGCCTAGGTAATTTGCCCAACTTCAAACATCGAGAATCTGTCCCCAGGCCCGACCCCAAGGCCAATATTCTTTCTAGTATATCTCATTGCTTCTCAGAGACTAGGGAACAAAGGAGGGTGCCCCTGCTCCAGTGTGCACAGACTCAGCCAAAAAGACTAGACTGCTACATGACTCTAACCCCAAGTTGGGGAAGGAGAACTCAACAGTATTTTGAGTATCAAGTTTCATTAATTTTTTAAAAAACACTTTTTCATAACAAGCGATCATTAAATGTTTATATACACACAGTATTTTGCTGTACCATAGCTGCATGCATCTTCTTCCATCAACATTTTCTTCTCTCATTCTTTCACTTGTTTTTGTAACTACATGCTGTGTTGGAATTTGAACGAGTGAGAAATAGAGGAGACAGAAGGCGATTGAGATGTATGTTATCATCCAAATCATGGGGTTCCCTAGCAAAGCTGGGTAGAGTGAGGCTTAGATCTCAAGCAGAAACAGGGTTTGCTACTACACCTCCAGAAATGAGCCGGGAATGGCCAGGCAACTGCAGGCATCCTCGCGCAAGCCCACTCCAACATGGGAGCAAGAAGCCCTGCGTCCTGAACGCCAAGGGCACAATAAGAAAGCACTTGACTCGAACTCCTATAAGTCTTAGAAAGGTCTTTTCTCTGTTGCTTGGAATGGTGTGAGAGAGACAGTGGAGAGAGGGGCCCCAGATCTCTGCCCAACACCACCTTCTGTCATCAGGATTGGAATGGAGACCTGGAGAGTGGAGTAGCATGCATCCCTCTCGTTGAATATTTGCCAGCTTTTTAAGCTTTTTAGTGTATTACACTGTGCGTTCCATGGGCGTCATGTGAGTTGCTTTAGGTAGCATGCTCACGGGCATTTTTTTTTAAATTTTAGTAACTATGTATTTTAATCTGTATTCAGAAAAACGTATAACATGTTCTAACACATTACCATGAGCGAAGATTCTAAAGTCCACTCTGAATGTTTAAAGAAAAACATATCAGTATTTTGTATGGATGATGCAAATGTAGACAAGGTAAGAAGGCCGCGCACACACGATGGGAGGCTGAGAACCAATGTCGTAGCCCTTTGTGCTCCAGCCTCCGAAGGGAGCCAGGGCAGCAGTCCCCTTAGCGGAGCCGCGCCTGCTCCCGCTACTGCTGCGCTCACACACGCCTGAACTCGCCTCCTCCCCACAGAGTCCTTCTGGAACTGCTGAAGGGCATCTTGCTTTCTGCCCACAAAAGACTCCGGCCCCATGAGTCCGGTAGAACGCCATGCAGCACGCTAAGCTGAAAGTTAACTCTCCGGTCCATTTCGTATCACTAATTAGGTCCAGTCATGTTGTCCAAAGTGGCTCACCAGACTTTGATGAAATGAACACAGAGACTGTATCCACATGAAAATGTCCCAAATTTGAACAATAGGACACTCTTTGTTTATGACTCCACTTCCCCCCAAACTAAATCCCCTCACAAAAGCCCATAGAAATTAAAGTCCAGGTGCCTTCATTCTCAATCGTATACAGTTGGCTCAGTGTCAGCCAGAGGCTTTTACGCAGAGCCTGGGTTCCGGTAGCTGTAGCGGTGTCCTGGGATTTCACAGGAATGGGCGTAGCTTCTTCAGCCTCTTCAAAGTTGGTTCGAACCTCGAATTAGTTCTAGTCTCCAAGGGGCCAGCAGTCACAAAAGAGACTGCATCTCCCCTATAGAAGTTGTCACAAACAAAACTGTGGTCCCCCAATTAAGTGAATAGGTAATGGCGTGGCAGGTAACTTAGTGCTCCCTCTATTGGAGACAGCGAGGACCTGGGAACTGTTGGGTTTCAGTCCCAGGGCAAGCCAGCCAGAGGCATCCGCCTTGAGTCCACAGCCTGTGAGTCCGTATTCACTGAGCACACAGCGCCCAGCAACCGTTGTGCTTCCACATGTTTAATATGTGTGTGTATTTCTTTGTGTTTGTTGTTGTTACTGTTTTGTTTTGGTGACTCGTGTGTAGTCATCTCCCATATATATTGCCTACTTTCAGGGAGGGACCTTTTCTTTTTTTTTTTTTCTTTCTATTAACATATAACGTATTATTTGTTTCAGGGGTACAGGTCTGTGATTCATCAGTCTTCCACAATTCACAGCGCTCACCATAGCACATACCCGCCCCAATGTCTATCACCCAGCCACGTCATCCCTCCCACCCCCCACCACTCCAGCAACCCTCAGTTTATTTCCAGAGATTGAGAGTCTCTTATGGTTTGTCTCCCTCTGGTTTCATCTTGTTTCATTTTTCTCTCCCTTCCCCTATGATCCTCTGCCTTGTTTCTCAAATTTAGAGAGTGACCCTGAGACATTATTGCCTTCTTCGAAAATTTAGATATTCTGGTTTCATTTCCTTGTGTCTCGTGTCCCATGCTTTTGGCACTTTGGTGTAAGATTGTGGTCTAGAGAAAACGTCTACTCCCAAACTCCTCCGAATGTGTTCTCTCCAGAACAGTGGAGTGAAACACATTCTCCTCTGTCAGTGCATGAGGAATGGGGTAATGAACGTCACCCTGCTCCCTTAGCACTATGTTTAACTTACTGATATGCCACGTCTTATTTGTTCTGATAGTAGTAATTGTCATCACTCTTCCATAGACTTTTCATTCCTACCTAGGCAGGCTGAGTTGGACCTGGCTAGGAAGTAGTTGACCAGAACCAAGATTCTAAGGAAATAAAATACCACGGTCACAGTAAGAGCCAATGAGTCAGGATTACTCTTTGTCAAGAACGAACAGAAGGATACCAAAGTTTAGCAAGACTTTAAGAAGATTCTAGATATCACAGATGAAAGTAGTCAAAAGTTAGTATTCCAAAGAGTGGCGCCATTTGAAAAGACAGAACACAAGCACAAACAAATAAAAAGGATTCCAAGACACTTAAATTAAGGGCAGAAACTTTTCTTTTCTCTCTTACTCCTTCCTGTCTCAGTAGGATCTGACCACTGGTGTAAGGAAAGAGACTGCAGCTGGGAAGGAAATGATGCCAAGAGCTGCAGCTGCAAAGAGTCAGGGTTTTTTTTTTTAACTTTTATAGTGTAAAATTAATACATACACACATTTTAAAAAACAAGCAGTACAGAGTGGTACCAAATGAAAAGGAAATTCCCTGCCTGAACCTGTTCCCCAACTCCTTATTTCCAGCTCCCTATTTTTAAATATTTTCTGTTCTGCTGGTGGTTATCACAATACCTCTGAAACCTATGTTAATACTTTCATTTCTTGCTTTATGAACTTGAAATAGCATCTATTGAAAGATGAGAAACTTACTTCTTTTATCCATCTGCTTCTACATTTTCCAGTTACATTGTTTTGATTTTTCTGGTTATTACCATTTTAAAGAGTATGCTTACGTCTGTATTTTGTTACATCAATTTTAGACAGTGTATCTTGATTTTTTGCTATATAAATAAATAGGTGAAAAAGATCTGTGACATTATCTCTTCCACGTCTCTGCTGCCTTAATATTCAGACTTCCATTTTTTTTATATTATCAATGTTAGTATTAGTCAGATTCTTTTACAGTTGTTGTCTTCCAAGTTTTGTTTATACGTTGATTCTACAAATTAAAATAGCATTTCCATTATTCCAATGATTAAATTACTCCTTACCGAAGGACCAAATAGCTCTACTTACTGAGAAAGAAAGGATAATCTTATGTCATTAAAACTGAAAGATGAATGTTCCAAGTGTCAAAGTCAAGTGGGATTCCTTAAACTCAATCTTCAAGACTTTCTAGTACATTTAATTTGGTCGATGATATCTTTAATTTCCAAAAAATCTTTTTCTTTGTTCTTATTTTATAGCCACCCATTCTTTGGCTTCTTGACTCTGAAGATGTTAGTTGGTTTTGTTTTCTTAATCAGTTTTTTTTTTTTTTTCCTGTTCTCTTACTTGTTTTCTTTAGGATTCGACTGTTACAATATCTGTTCCACTTGGACCTTCTCATTTTTGTTTTTCACTTACTCTAAATTTTCTGGGGTTTTTTCCCCCATATATGTGAGTGATGAAAAAGGTTGACCAGTATTGATAGCGTGATTTGCCACTGCGGTATTAGACCTCTTTCATGAATGAAAAGATGGATGGCAGGTTCTGTGTACATATAAGCTAGTAGTACTGTTTTAGGGTACATTTAGATATTTTGTTCACCATGTATTTTTTGAAAATTGACTTTTTAAAATACTACATTGAAATTAAAATATCATATCTTATTTACTTCGTTTTTTGGTGCACCTCAAATTTTGTGTGCCTGGTTTCACTCACTGTAGTATCTATTTGGGCCAAGGGCTTGGAAGGTTAAATGTAATTTCCAGGTATGGTCAGTAGAGGGCAGCAAAGGGTAGTGGAGTGAGGACTCGCAGCCAAGGCCTGGGCATCCCTTTTTTCCCTCTATAGAGATAAAAATCCATCAGTGGTAGTAGAAAGTCCAGAGTGCCAGAATCAGGAGAGAAATTACTCATAGGGATACTGATCCAGAATGGGGATCAGCTGAGGAGGCACAATTCACAGCCTGGTATCTATCTTAGCGATGTGAACCACTAGACATCAGGAGGGGAATCATTCGACTTTCCCAGTCCTGACTCCTCCTACTCCCTGCCTGTCTAAAACCTCAGATCTGGCTCCGTAAAATAACAGGAGTCTCCTGTCCATCTTGGGAGCTGATGCAAACTTCCTGACTGAGAGTTAGGACATGGTCCCAGCAGTGGGCTAAGTGTTCCTCAACCAGCCATTTCAGGGAGGAGAGACTGAGTGGGATAGGGGCACCATAGGCAAACACTGACAGCTGATGAAAACACTCACATATGTGTCAGTTAAATAATCTGGGACCCAACCTAAACGGGATGTGGCTTAAAATATATTTTCTTTCCTCCTCCAGAAGGAAAACGTTGTTTAGGTGAGGAAAAACTATATGACTTTGAAATTAGACAAACTTGACTCTGCATATTATTTGGTATGTGGTTCTCAGTTACTTCACTTTATTGAGCTTCAGTTTCTCCATCTATAACATGGAAATAATGATTCTTACCTCACAAATCTGCTGCAAGGAAATGAGATGATGTCCATAAACTGCCTGGCAAAGAACTTGGCAATTTGTAGTTACTCAATTGGCATTACTACCTGTTCTCTCTCCCTGTCTTTGGTCATGGGGAGAATACCCATTATATTGTTCCTATTTTTGAATAAAAAGTCTCATTGTCTCCTGTAAGCATAACTAAATTATTTGAAGGATTAATCTGTTAGGTACCATACTAACATTTCTGCAGTATGATCTCATTTAATTCTCACAACAACCCTATGAAGCAGATGCTTTTATCATCATTTTGATTTTGCAGATAAGGACATTGAGGCTTTAGAAGTATAACTGGTTTACCCAGTGTCATGTAGGTAGTAAATCATAAGGAAGGATTAAAACTAGGTAATTGGATTCCAGAGCTCATGCTCTTGACACTACATAATGTTTTCCAATATACACATTTAATCAAAGATTTAAAATTTTAAGGGAATAAATCAGAGAAGAAATTAAAAAATACATGGAGACAAATGAAAATGAAAACACCATGGTCCAAAAACTGGAATCCAGCAAAAGCTGTTCTATGAGGGAAGTTTATAGCAATCAAGGCCTACCTCAAGAAGCAAGAAAAATATTGAAGAAACAACCTAAACTTACACCTACAGAAGCTAGAAAAAGAACAAACAAAACCCAAAACCTAAAGAAGGAAGAAAATAATAAAGATTAGAGCAGAAATAAGTGAAATAGAAACTAAAAAAAACCCAATAGAGCAGATCAATGAAACCAGGAGCTGGTTCTTTGAAAAGATCAACCAAATTGATAAACCTTTAGCCAGACTCATAAAGGAGAGAGAGAGAGAGAGGACTCAAATAAACAAAATCAGAAGGGAAAGAGGAGAAAGGAC
>NW_023270204.1:0-23677 GCF_011800145.1 Mirounga leonina
TCTCTCTCAAATAAATAAATAAATAAATCTTTAAAAAAAAAAAAAAAAGATTAGTATCCAGTACATATAAAGCACTCCTACACTCAATAACTACAGCAAAAAAACAAACTGGTTAAAAAGTGGGAGGATTATCCAAATGGACATTATCCAGAGAAGACATCCAGAGAGCCAACAGGGACGTGAAAAGATGCTCAACATCATGAATCATCAGGGAAATGCAAATCAAAACAACAATGGGATAGCACCTCACACTGGTTAGAAAACTTAGTATCAAAAAGATGAGAAATAACACATGTTAGCAAGGATGTGGCCGAAAGGGAACCCCAGTGAGCTGTTGGTGGGAACGTAGGTAGGTGCATCCACTGTGGAAAAGAGTATGCAGGCTCCTCAAAACATTAAAACTAGAACGAGCCTACAATCCAGCAATTTTTCTCCTGGCCATTTAGCCAAAGAAAACAAAAACACCCATTTGAAAAGATACCTGAACCCCCATGTTCACTGCAGCATTATTCATAACAGCTAAGATAGGAGAACAACCTACATGTCCACGGAGGGATGAATCGATAAGGAAGATGTGGTGTATGTAGACACTGCAATACTCTTTAGCCGTAACAAAAAACGAAATCGTTCTTTTTACAACAACATGGATGGACCCTGAGGGCACGATGCTAACTGAAAGAAGTCAGAGACCAATACTCTATGACAACACTTTTATATGGAATCTAAAAACACCAAAAAACTGAGCTTAAAGATACAGCAGTCAGATTGGTGGTTGACAGCCAGGGGGATGGGTGTGAAATGGGTGACAGGGGTCAAAGGTTCAAACTTACAGGTATAAAGTCAGTCAGTCACAGGATGTAACGTACAACATGGCGGCTATATTTAATAACACTGTATTACAAGCTTCGAAGTTGTAAAGAGAGTGATCTTACAAGTTATCCTAAGGAAAAGGTCTTGTAAAACACTCCAAGACAAAACTGGATTTAAACAGGTAAGCCGTACACCATTGTTCAGGGGACTCAGAAAGTGCAGGGACCTGCCCAAATCTGTGCGGGAAACTGCCCTCCTGTTCCTCACAGAGGCTAAAGGAGAGCTTTGTACACTGGTGAGTGCGTGCACAGAACAGCATGTAAAGTGCTGGGCTCCTCTCTACCCAGAGCACTGGGCACTGCATCCCGCTTAGGGGTACAGGAAGAAGCAGGGAGTTCCTGGGAGATACTGAAAAAGTTGAGCAAGAACAATGCAGGGTGGATGGAAAGTGCCTTACCGGTTTTCCAAATCCCTGGGCATGTTCCATCGTGTAGGTGTCTTTTGAGATGCTACCAAAGGTCGCCGCTGCTGTCTACTCAGGCTCTTGCGGCTGGGCAGCCAACTTCTTTAACTCACTGGCAACCTCTGAGTCATCACTGTCTCTTGATCGTCATTCTAGGGGGAGAGGAACACATAAAATGGGTCTCATTTCTCTCAGTTGGGATGGTCTGTCAGCTCTTGATCTGAATCACTAACCACCGTCGTTACATCTGTGCCCATAAAGCACTGCGAGGAAATAAAGACTACGACAGTAACAGAAATAGAGAATACTTATTCCTCCGTATTCCTCTGTGTTAGGCCCTATTCTAAGCTGTAAGGTGCAGAGTCAAGCAGAGAGGCATGAGGGTTTCGGATACGCCCCAATCATGGAGAGGTTGGAAGCACAGGTTTTGGAGCTGCAAAGACAAGGGCTTGAAATCTGGTTCCAAGCATTACCTGCGTCTCTAAGACTCAGAGGCCTATCAGGATCCTAGCCCACGGAGATGTGCAAACTGATAAAGGGTGTAGAATGCTTAGCCAGTGCCAGGCACAGAGCAGCTCCTCAATTAACTCACGATGATAATCATGAGGATGGCAATCAAGGTGTTCCTTCCCCGGTGCTAGCAATAACAATAACTAATACTTCTGTGATATTAATCCCAAAGACTCTTACTGCACTTATCTCGTGCCAGGAACCATGATTTACATTGACTTTGGAAATGGGTTCTGTGTACTACTTCACTAAATCCCCAAAACAAGCCTATATAGGTCCTCTTTGCAGGCCCATCTCTCAGATGAGAATTCTGAGGCCTGGCGATTACCTATCTTGCTCAAGGACACACAGCTGGAAGTGGAATAAGAGGAATGACAACCTGTACTCTGAACCAGTCTAGAGGAAACCCATTACCTACGTTAAATCTGCACCATAACCCTAAGGTTTGGCTGTTCTGCCCACTTTACAGATGGAGAGACTGAAGCTCAGGCCCAGGGCAGAGGCCGAACTCACCTGGCCTCCCCAATGGGAGGAAGCAGGACTTGGCACTCCGCCTCAGACTTGGCCACTGGGTCTGGGTGGCCCCCTGTGTCCCCTGCAGATACCAGGCTGAGGGGCACCTCTTCCTCGGAACCGCAGCATGCTAGGGTTCCAAGGACGCCGCTGCCCCCGGCTCCCTCTGCTCCCAGCCATACCGCCACTGCCCCCAGCTACCGCCACTGACACCCGCTGCCCATCACAGACGATGCTTCTGACCGCCGACGCGGCTGGCCCACGCTGCCGCCCTCTGCCGCCTGCTGCTTGCTGGCACTGACTGCCCAGCGCTGACCCTGCCCCTACCGCCACCGGGCCGCTGCCCCCGCCAGTTGCTGCCAGTTATCGCTGCCTACCGCCCCAGCCACCTACCTGCCGCTGCCGCCTGCCACCCTTGCCTGCATCCCCTTGCCTCCGCCTCCCTGCCCCCGTCCCCTGCCGCTGCCGCCGCCTGCTACCTCCTTCCACTGCCTGCCGCCCTTGCCTGCCTGCCGCGGCCGCCTGCCTGTGTGCTGTTGCTTACCACAGCCTGCCACCTCTTCCTGCCGCCGCCTGCAATCGCCTACCGCCGGCGCCTGTCTGCCAACCCTGCCTGCCACCGCCCACCACACTTGCCTGCCGCTACCTGCCTCCCTGCCCCCACCGCTTACTGCCGCCCCCTGCCTCCACTGCCTTCACCGCCCCCCGCTGCCACATACTGACCCCACTAACCCGGCACCTACCGCTGCCGCCGCCCGCTGCTGATACTCCCACTGCTGCCTCTGCTGCCCGGAGCTTCCTCTGCTGCCCAACGCGGAAGCTGACTGGCGCCAGCAATAGTGCTGACGCCGCTGACGCCGCTGACGCCGCTGCGTAACCCGACTATGCCCGCCGGCGCTTCCGGCGCTTCCGGCGCCCCTCCCCACGCTGACTCACGCTGCCGCCGCTGACCCGCCTGCTGCTGACCCCGCCCCTATCGCGGCGTACGCTTCCCCCGCCGGTGACTCCGGCTGAAGCCAATGGCACCTGCTGTTGAGGCTGCCACACACCGCCACCCGATGACCCGGGGCTGCCCAAAGCTGGCGCCCCTGCAGCCCTTGCCGCCCCTGCAGCCGCTGCAGCAGCAGACGCCCCCCGCTGGTGCTGTCACCGCTGCAACCTCTGCTGCTGCCCGCTGCCGCCTGCCACCGACTGCCACCGCCTGCCTGCCGCTGCCTGCAGCCACTGCCCACCAATGCTGCCACCGCCGCCTGCCACTGCCTGCCTGCTGCCGCCACCAGTCAGTACTACCACTGCCGTCTGCCACTGCCGCCCCCTGCTGCCGCTTACCTCTGCCTGCCGCCGCCACCTGCCTTCTGCCACCCACCGCCCTTGCCTGCGCCTGCAGCCTGCTGCCCGCCGGCATCCGTGACCGCCTGCCTGCCGCCGCCGCCGTCTGCTGCCGCAGCCTGGCTCCACCGGGCCCAGCTACCTAAGCCCGAGAATGCATGCCAACGCTGCCTGCCTACCCCCACCGCTGCCGGCACCGCCGGCCTACCGCTGCCACCTCCCTAATGCTGCTCTCTGCCACCTGCCTGCCCCCGCCGCCTGCCTGCTGCCGCCGCCTGCTATATCCTTGCACCACCCGCGGCCCTTACCTGCCGTGGCCTGCCTGCCAGCCACTGCTTACTGTAGCCTGAACCTGCTACCTTTTACCTGCCGCCACTGCCTGCCTACCGCTGGCGCCTGCAGCCCGCTGCCCCCACTGCCTGCCTCCGCTGCAGCCTGCCTCCTCCTGCCACCTTCCCGCGCCACCTGCCTCCGCTGTCTGCCACCGCTTCCTGCCACTGCCGCCTGACACCGCTGCCGGTTGCCCGCCATGGCCCGCTGCCGCTTCCTTACCACCGCCGCCTGCTGCCGCTTACCACTGCCCGCCACCGCAGTCCGCCACCAACGCATGCCTACTACTGCCGCCTCCCAACTGTTGCAATTCCCGCCTTCCTAACACTGCTGCCTGCGGCCACCACATGTCCCCGCCAACCGCCTGCCACTGCTTCCTGCCACCACCGCCTGTTGCCATCTGCGGCTACTGCCACCAGCCTCCGCTGCCTAACCTCGACGATGCTTGCCAACGTTTCCTGCCTACCGCCGCCACCTGCTGCCGCTGGCCCTGCAGCCCGCTTGGCCCCACCGCCTGCCGCTGCCACCTGCCGCCGCTGCTGTCTGCTGCCCTCACTGCCTGCCGCCGCTGCGGCCCGCATCCCCCTGACACCTGCCCCTGCCGCCGCTTTCTGCCACCGCTTACGGCCGGCTGCGACTGTTAGCCGCCGCTTCCTGCCTGGCCCCTGCTGCCTGCAGCCCGCCACGGCCTGCTGCATCGCCGCCTACCCCCGCCTGCTGCCACTTACCACTACCCGCCACGGCAGCCCCCCGCCAGCACATGCCTACCGCTGCCGCCTACCTAACGCTGCTGCCTGGACCTGCGCCTGCCGCCGCTTACCACTGCCTGCCCCCGTCTGCCACCTCTTGCCGCCGCCGCCCCCTGCCTGCCCATAGCCGGGGCCTGCCGGCCGCCACTACCTGACCCCACCACTGCCCGCCGCCACTTCCTGCCGCCACTGCCTGTTGCCACCTGCGGCTACTGCGTACCCCCAGTGCTGCAGCATGCCTGCAACTGTCTGCCAGCTGCCTGCCGCAGCCTGCCTGCCCCCGCCCACTGCCGCCGCCGCTGCCTGCTACCTCCTTCCACCGCCCGCGGCCCTTGCCTGCCTGCCGCCGCCGCCTGCCTGCCTGCCGCTTCTTACCCAAGCCCGCCACCGCTTCCTGCCGCCGCCTGCAATCACCTACCGCCGCCGCCCACCACATTTGCCTGCCGCTACCTGCCTCCCTGCCCCCACCGCTTACTGCCACCCCCTGCCACCCCTGCCTCCACCGCCTCCCGCTGCCACATACTGACCCCCACTAACCCGGGACCTACCGCTGCCGCCGCCCGCTGCTGATACTCCTGCTGCTGCCTCTGCTGCCCAGAGCGTCCGCTGCTACCCAACGCTGAAGCCGACTGACGCCAGCACTACTCCTGACGCCGCGAACGCCGCGGACGCCGCTAACGCCGGGGACGCCGCCGCGTAACCCGCAGATGCCCGCCGGCGCTTCCGGCGCCCCTCCCCACACTGACCCACGCTGCCAACGCTGACCCGCCTGCTGCTGACCCCGCCCCTATCGCGGCGCCTGCTTCCCCCGCCCGTGACTCCGGCTGAAGCCAATGCCACCTGCTGCTGAGGCTGCCACACACTGCCACCCAATGACCCAGGGCTGCCCAAAGTTGGCGCCCCTGGAGCCCTTGCCGCCCCTGTAGCCACTGCAGGCGCAGACGCCACCCACTGGTGCTGTCACCACTGCCACCTCTGCTGTTGCCCGCTGCCACCTGTCACCGACTTCCACCACCTGCCTGCCACTGCCTGCCACCGCCTCCTGCCACCGCATGCCTGCTGCCGCCACCAGTCACTACTACCATGGCCGCCTGCCACTGCCGCGCCCTGCTGCCACTTACCTCTGCCTGCCGCCGCCACCTGCCTTCTGCAACCCACCGCCCTTGCCTGCGACCGCCGCCTGCTGCCCGCCGCATCCGTGGCCGCCTGCCTGCCACCACCGTCTGCTGCCGCAGCCTGGTTCCACCGGGCCCAGCTACCTAACCCCGAGAATGCATGCCAAAGCTGCCTGCCTAACCCCACCGCTGACAGCACCCCCGGCCTACCGCTGCCACCTGCCAATCGCCACAGCTGCCGCCTGCCTAATGCTGATGTCTGCCACCTGCCTGTCCCCGCCGCCTGCCTACTGCCGCCACCTGCTATATCCTTGCACCACCCGCGGCCCTTACCTGCCGTGGCCTGCCTGCCAGCCGCTGCTTACTGCAGCCTGCACCTGCTACCTCTTATCTGCCGCCACTGCCTGCCTACCGCTGGCGCCTGCAGCCCGCTGCCCCCACTGCCTGCCTCCGCTGCAGCCTGCCTCCTCCTGCCACCTTACCCTGCCACCTGCCTCCGCTGTCTGTCACTGCTTCCTGCCACTGCCTCCTGACACCGCTGCCGCCGCTTCCTGTTGCCGCCTGCCTGCCGTTTGCCGGCTCTTACCTGCCTGCAGGCCCCAGCTGCCTGCGTCCCACCGCTTCCTGCCGCCGACGCCTGCTACCTCCTCGCACCGCGCGCCTCCCTTGCTTGTGGCTGCCTGACTGCCAGCCACTGCTTACCACAGCCTGCCCGCGCTGCTGCCTGCTGCCACTGTCGCCTGCCCTGCCGCCTGCCTTCACTTCCTGCCGCCGCTTCCTGTCACCACCTGCCGCCGCCGCTGCCGCCTGTCCCGCCGCTTGCCTTCGCTTCCTGCCGCCGCTTCCTGTCACCGCCTTTCGCCGCCACTGCCGCCTGCCCCGCCACCTGCCTTCGCTTCCTGCCGCCGCTTCCTGTCACCACCTGCCGGCCCGTTGCCACTGCCGCCTGCCTTCGCTTCCTGCCACCTCCTGCTGCCAAGGTGCCTGCCCCGCCACCTGCCTTCACTGTGTCACTGTACCAGCACCGCGTGGACAAACCACATGGGACACATTGACTGTTTTCATAGCTCCCCCTCTTCCTGATGCAATGGCCACATTTAGATGGAAAATACTACTTCAATACGTGGAAGAAGAACCATCAAGGGCAGCCTTCTAGCAAGAGATTTAAGAGAAGGGGGAAAGGACTAGGCCACTCTTCTCTCCCCTTCTCTCTGGGAGGACTGGTGTGATCTTGGGAATTTGCTAGAACAGCTCAGGGAACTCCTGGAAAGAACAGCTGCATCTTCTGTGGATCAGCCCTCACATCTGGGACTGCCTAGAGTTGGAGAAGGCCCAGTTCTCCAGGTGAGCACCTGTTTGCACCATTCGCCATGTCACCACCTGAACAGGCTGGTGTCAACGTCCTCACATTTAAAAGAAGGATGAGCATCATGACACCAACTTCATAAAGCTGTCATGAGACCTGAAAGCCCCCACAAAACTCTTAACACAGCCCCTGGCATATTGTGTGTGCTCAAGAGATACTAACTCTTATGATCATTACTAATAACATATTAAAGTTTTCCACTAGAACCTTCCACAGATCTTGTTTTTTTCCAGAATCGGTCATGGGTATTATATTTGACCAAAGATATACATTTATGAGATAGTTCCCAAGGAGTGAAGATGCATTGTGTCCATAAAACAGTTTTCTGCTGGAGCCCACATACCCTTGCCTGCTTCAAATGCAGTGGGTAGCTCATGTCTGCTCTAGAGATTAGAAACACTACATGGGGAGCTTAAGGACCCCATGGTTCTGATTGTTTGACCTCCTGGCACAGAAAGTCATTCAACCTACTAAACCTCAGATTCCTCAACAGCACAATACGCTTTACCGGATAATCTTAGAGATCCTCTCCAGGCAAAAATTCCAGTTCAACAGTTTTATAACCCAAGCTTTGGAGAATTTGTCTGCCATGTTTGCTCCTCTATTCCCAATCCCTGCCACAGAGAAGACACTAAATAAGCATTTGTAGAGTAAAAACATGGATAAATAAAAAAGATCCACTTGAAAAAATAAATCCAATTGATCCTTTTCCTCTTGAAGAAAAAAAAAATATTCATTAATTAGATACTTCCAAAATTTAATATTTCAGTCTATTTTGTTGTGCTGCCCATGCATTAACTGTGTAAAGCAATAATAATGCCTTTTTTTAATTTTTTTATTCTTATGTTAATCCCCATACATTACATCGTTAGTTTTAGATGAAGTGTTCCATGATTCATTGTTTGTGCATAACACTCAGTGCTCCATGCAGAATGTGCCCTCCTCAATACCCACCACCAGGCTAACCCATCCTCCCACCCCCCCCCCCAGAACCCTCAGTTTGTTTTTCAGAGTCCATCGTCTCTCATGGTTCGTCTACCCCTCCGATTTCCCCCGCTTTATTCTTCCCCTCCCGCTACCTTCTTCTTTTTTTTTTTCTTAACATATATTGCATTTGTTTCAGAGGTACAGATCTGAGACTCAACAGTCTTGCACAATTCACAGCGCTTACCAGAGCACATACCCTCCCCAGTGTCTATTACCCAGTAACCCCATCCCCCCCCACCCCCCCCCCACTCCAACAACACTCACTTTGTTTCCTGCGATTAAGAATTCCTCATATCAGTGAGATCATAGGATACATGTCTTTCTCTGTTTGACTTATTTCACTCAACATAGTACCCTCCAGTTGCATCCACGTCGTTGCAAATGGCAAGATCTCATTCCTTTTGATGGCTGCATAATATTCCATTGTATATATATACCACCTCTTCTTTATCCATTCATCTGTCGATGGACATCTTGGCTCTTTCCACAGTTTGGCTATTGTGGACATTGCTGCTATAAACATCGGGGTGCACGTACCCCTTCGGAACCCTACCTTTGTATCTTTGGGGTAAATACCCAGTAGTGTAATTGCTGGATCATAGGGTAGCTCTATTTTCAACTTTTAGACGAACCTCCATACAGTTTTCCAGAGTGATAATGCCTTCTTTTTTTAAAATTTAAATTCAATTAGCCAACATATAGTACATCATTAGTTTTTCGTGTAGTGTTCAATGACTCATTAGTTGCATATAACACCCAATGCATATCACAACACGTGCCCTCCTTAAAAATCCCATCACCCAATTACCCCATCCCCCCACCCACCTCCCTTTCCACAACCCTCAGTTTTTTTCCTGGAGTCAAGAGTCTCTCACGGTTTGTCTCCTTCTCTGATCTTTCCTCCCTTCCCCTATGATCCTCTGCATTGTTCCTTATATTCCACTGCCTTCTTGGGCTTACAGTGAATACAATAAAATATAGTTCAGCAATGATATGTAGATTGTGGGAGTAGTAAATGAAGTTAAAGTATTCTAGTGTCCTCATATTTTCTGGGAAAAGATCAGAGGCTCTAATTTATATTTGTCTGTAGTAAGTCAAAGGCATACTTTTTACCTTTGATTGTAGTTACTAAAAGAATAGTAAGTGAATGTATTACTTCTGTAGTGCATTGAATGGTGGCCCGCAAAATGATATGTCAACATCTTAACTCCTGGAGCCTGTGAATGTGATCATATTTAGATATAGAGTACACAGATGTAATTAAGTTAAGGATATTGAGAGATCATTGTAGATTGCCCAGGTGCACACTAAATCCAATGATAGGTGTCCTTCTAACAAACAGAAGAAGATGGACGCACAAAAGGGAACACTATGGGACAGCAGAGTCAGAGATTAGAGTGACAATGTCACAAGCCAAAGAATGAGAACAGACACCAGAACTGAAGAGGCAAAGAAGGATTCCCTCCTAGAATGGCTGGAGGGAGCATGGCCCTGCTGACTCCTTGACTTCATGCTCTTGGCCTCCAGAACTGTGTTCAAGCCACCGTGTTTGTAATAATTGATTATAGCAGCCATAGGAAATTGAGAAGTCTTTTATTTTAATTTTTTTCTCTTTCATTATTCAACCAATTTCTTACTTTATCAACTTTTTAAAAAATCTTTTTTTTCATTTTTACACTTACATTTTATCCTTTCATTGTATTTAATTTTATTTTTGTATATATATAAGTTTTTCTTTCTTTACAATTTTGGGATGCAGTTTCTTCTAACAAACAGACCAAAATACACCCAGAATCTAGCATATGGTTCTCTTCTCTTCACCTATCTGATCGTATTCTCTCTTTTTTGTCTTTGTTTTGTTTTGTTTTCTTAAAGTCATTTTTGTACTTTCATCTTTACACTTACATTCTATCCTTTCAATGTATTTAATGTTATTTTTGTATATATATGTTATTCTTTCTTTATAATTTTGAGATGTAGTTTCTTCAAACAAACTGAACAAAATACGCTCAGGATATAATGTATAGCTCTGTTCTGTTCACCTGTTTATATTCCTGTCTTCTTTTTTTCATTTTTTTCTTTTTTAATTTTCATGTCTACAGTTACATTTTATTCTTTCACTGTATTTAATTTTATTATTGTACACACATAAGTTTTTCTTACTTTACAATTTTGGGATCTAGTTTTCTAACAAACAGACCAAAATACACACAGGATCCAGTGTATTGCTCTATTCTGTTCACCTCTGGTTATATTCTCCTTTTGATTCTTTAATTTCAATTTTTTTTTTTTTTTTTAGTTTAAGATCTCTCCTGATTTGTTTAGTGTATATTTCTCTGGGGTCATTGCTGTCATTGTGGTATTTTGTTCTTTTATTCATCTATTCCTCCTGGACAAAATGGTCTAAGACAGAAAAACTCACCTCAACAAAAGAGAACAAGAGGCAGTACTGACTTCCAAGGACCTAATCAATATGGAGGTAAGTAAGATGTCAGAACTAGAGTTCAGAATAAATAAAGATAATAGATGGGCTTGAAAAAAGCATAGAAGACACTACAGAATCTCTTTCTGGAGAAATGAAAGAACTAAAATCTGCTTGTGTTGAAATAAAAAAGGCTATTAATGTGATGCAATTAAAAATGGAGGGAGATCCCTGGGACATTTGCAGACAGGACCAGGAGTCCCTGAAGCCAAGGGAAACTTCAGATCAGGAGAACGGGCCTCGCCCGGGAAGGAGGCCTGAACACTTTGCCCTGATTGTCTTGTGCGCACGGACGGACGTGACCTGGCCCTGCCTTGAGCCCCAAGGTTTGCTGTAGGGCCAGGTGGGCCTGAGTGGCTGGGCTCCGGGCCGGGATCAGCCCTTCCCACCTCCCCCAGGGCTTGTGTGATTGAGACAACTTTCTACTTCATGGCAAAGTCAGGGGCAACTGTTTTCTGGAACCTGGCTGGCCTCCCCTCCCCCAGCCCAACTGCTCTGCCCTGTTTGCCGGGCACCGTTGACCTCATAGGTGGAACTCTCCACAGGATTCTCAGTGGTCCGTTGCGGCCACAGGACTCTGGCACTTGGAGACAGAGCTGTGGAGCCTGACGCAGCCATGGAGGGCCCCCTCTTGGCCGCCAGATCCACTTGCCAGCTGGTGTTGGAGCACCTGTGGGGGACGCTGCAGCTGAGTCTCCCCGTGTTGCCCTGCGCGGTGCTCATATGGACTGTGCTGCTGGTTCTCCTTGTGAAGAGACAACTCACTCGAAGAAGCGCGAAGGCGCTGGGCCACAGGGGCTCTGCCCGCCACGAAGTGTGTGGAGCCCGCCGTGAGGAGAGTGGCCCAACCACACAAGCCGAGGCCGCCCTCAGGCCGCCCGCGGTGGTGGCCAGTCCTCCCTTGTTACAAGCCCTGTGCTTGTCGGCAATGAACACAGAACTGAGCAGGCTGGTGGATAGGGACACTGTCAACTTTTTGAGGAAGGCACTGAAGGAACTGGACCAGCCTCCCGACCTGCCCCAAGTCCCTGGGGAAAAACCCATCCTCAGAACATCGGAGAAGGATGGAGAACAGCTTCTGACAAAAAGAACGAAGGATCAGAGTGAAAACACTCCTTTTCCAGAAGGTCCTGAACCGCTCAACCAAGAAGGTTCGAGATGGAGGCAGAAAGGGCAGGAGAAGGAGGAGGAAGAAAGGCTGGAGCCGTCGAAGGCATGCATGGAGCTGGTCCCGAAAGATCAAGCCAGCCAGTCCCCGTCCAGGGCCGGACCCGGGCTGCAGGCCATCCCCCCGCCTGACCTCCCTGCAGAGCACAACGGTGCCGGGACCCAGGGAGTCTAGCCAAAGAGGGGAGCAGGAAATGGTGATCAGCCCGCCCATCGGGCAACAGTGGATCTGAAGGGCGTCCCTGAGGATGCTGGCTGCCCTGGGTCCCCTCCAAGTCCCGAAGGGGAACAGCAACACAGAGCCAGACGACTGTGGGCAGAAAGGCAAGAGATCGTGGAGCTGACACGACAAATCCACAGCCTGCAAACCCAGGAAGCCTCTTTGCAGAAGGAAACTTCACAGCTGGACAAGGAGATTCAGCCGCTGAAGCTGAAACTTCAGAACCCCCTGGATGAACAGGACCAATACATCCTGCAACTTGACCGAAAAGCGTTTCAAGCGCAAGCTCAGTGCTTGGAAATGAAGAAGAAACTGGCCAGCGTGCACAGAGAAATGAACTTCACGTGCCAGATTCGCAACCTCTACAAGAAGATGGCCCAAGACCTGGGCAAAGAGCTGGAGAGAACCACCTCCTACTATCATCGCAAGCTGGTCCTCTTCCATCAGGACAGAGTCGCGAAGAGCTGGGTGGTGGCTGCATCCAGAGAGAGGGAGTTCCAGGAGCTAAGGAAAGAGAATGATCACTTGAGGCGGATGCTAGCCGGTGTGGAGTCCAGCTGCCGGCCTGTCCTGAGGGACCCTCTTGGTCCTGCTGCTCCGCCCACAGCCCACGCAGGCTGGGAAGTGTCAGGGGGTCCCCGGGGTCATCAGGCCCCCAGGGGGGATGGGAGGTCCACCGTGAGGGCCCCGGGACCCGGAGTCGCCAGCATGGGTGACCGGGCTCAGGGCAGCCGGGCTCTGAGCAGCCAAAGCCCGGCTCAGCATCTGCGCGGAGCTCCGTGAAGAACGTCTGATAGCTCTCTCTCTAGTGAAACGGCTACCATTTCGGAACTGACGCCACAGTGACTCTCAGCAGGATAGCGGTGGAACCCCATCACAGACTGTGTAACTAGAGCTTTGTCCACATTGTCATGAATACATAGCTTCCCTGCCGGACGCTTTAGAACTCTCGGCTGTAGGTATGGTGGTCGGATTTAAATTAATGCCACTGGGACTGAAGACATCCTCTATTGTGGACATAGACAGAGACTTTCAAACAAGACCATTTCTGTGCTCTAGGACTAGGGTTACAGTTCCGCAGAAATAACTCAGTATTTATGTGATTGCCTTAAAAAAAGAGAGCAGAAAAACCTTAAACAAAACATCTCACTCAAACTGTATGAAAGAGTTAGTGCTGTCTTAAATTCAAATTTTAGTCCTAAAACTCATATTTTAGTCCTAAATTCAAATTTTAGTCCTAAATTCAATTTTAGTCCTAAATTCAAATTTTAGTCCTAAATTCACATTTTAGTCCTAAGTTCATATTTTAGTTCTGAATTCATATTTTAGTCCTAAATTCATAGCAATAGTTTAGTCTTAAATTTGTAGATAGGAAAACTTAGGAATTTGCAACCATTTCTTCCTTGTTCTGCAATTTTTTTCTTCTTAGCCTCTGTTGTTTTGTTTAAGATACTGTTTGTTGTTTAACATTTGTGAATTTTATGCAGTCAAAATACAAAGTTTTCTCCTGATAACAAGCATACACTCCTATGCACGTGGACGCGTGCACACGCACACACCCCAGGATGCAAACCTAGACTATTGTAGTTGTTTTATGAATTCATATTTTAGTCTTTAATTCTTATTTTAGTCCTAAATTCATGGGATTAATTTAATCTTAAACTTATAGATAGGAAAGCTTAAGAATCTGCAACCATTTCTTCCTTGTTCCGTGATTTTTTTCTTAATCTTTGTTGTTTTGTTTATGATACTATGTATTGTTTAACACTTATATATTCTAAGCAGTCAAAATACAAAGTTTTCTCCCGATGACAAGCATACACTCCCATGCACGTGGACACGTGCACACGCACACGCCCCAGGATGCAGAATCTAGACTATTGTAGTTGTTTTTTGAGTACCTGGAAAATGTAAAAATAGAATTGACAATTTCATTAATTGCTTGTAGATAAATAAATTACTGAAAGGAAAAAAACGTGTGTGTGCAATGTGTAAAGAGAGGAAAGTCTCCTTGATCTTCTGCACAGAGAGCAGAGTCTCCAAATGGACCAGGGAAGATCCCAGGCAGAAGCGCTTCTCCCACAGGGTCTGGAGGAAGAGGCCAGGGGACAGTCCCCAGCTGAAGCAGGGAGTAGGGCAGGACCAAGGAGGGGGCTCCCAGCCTCCAGCCACAGTGGGAGGTGGTCCCACCCCTGGGCCTGGAGGGAGGACAGGGAGGTGGCATCTGCTGAGCCCAGTGGGGGGCTGTCCCAGGAATGGTGCAGGGCTGCCCCCAGAGGGCCTGGAGAGCAGACAGGAGTCAGCCTTGGGCACAGGGCAGACAGAAGAGGGTTCAGGAGCAATTTGGAGAACGACCCGCAATCATGACTCACTTTGACCCAAAGTGTGCCTGTGTGTGTTACTGCCTGCATTTGCGCCCACATATGTAGTGAGAATCTCTGCAGCTTCTACGATGTCTTTGGCACTGGGCCGCCGTGGCTCTCTAACTGTCCCTGCTACAGGCTGGGGTGGGGTGGCAGGGCAGGGGGGCTCTCTGGAGGAGGCAGCCTCTGAGCTGAACACTGATGGATAAGCAGCGGTTATCAGTGGTGCTTTCACACTTGAAAGAGCATGTGAAAATCTTGGAGACCTTGTTACAGAAAGATTTTGATTTCAAGTTGTGGAGCTGAGAGCTTGCACGGCCCCCACGTGAGCTCTATGCTGGGACCAGACATGGAGTAGGAAGGATCCTTAGATGATGATGGGCTAGGAGCGAGTGGGGGCAGGTGGATGGCGCAAAGGCATTTCCGGCAGAAGGCACACACAGGCAAAACCACGGGACACAAAACAGCCTAGTCTGGTGAGCAAGGCAAGGTTGTGCAGTTAGCTTTCTGGAGCCCAGAAACTCAACGCTGGGAGGGTGGGGACAGGAGTCGGAATAGATGCACACCCTGTGCACATGTACTGTTCCCAATTACGCTGTCCAGGGCTCCTGTCCTAACGGGCAATCTTGTCCCGCTAGAGAAACTCTCTCCTGACTCACAAGCACCTAGAATACTCTAATCTTGGGGTGCCAACGGCCATCATGTTGCTTTTGGAAATCCTCCGAGAACATAAGCTATCACAGAGAAAACAGTAGAGCCAAAAGATAGCAAGAAACAAAATCCTGATACCTGGACCCTTGATCCAGCTGTTCCTGAAGCTTCTTTCCGAGTCTCAGAAAGGACCTAACCTGAGTCCCCTTTGAGGCTTAAGCAGGTTGAGATAAGTTTCTACCACCTGCATATGAAAGAATCCTGCTGGTTATATTTTATAATAGTTCTGCTGATAGCAAACCCTGTCTTCAGGAGAAGGCACTGTCCAAAGTCACAGAGTCCATCAGAACAGACAAGGTGAGACAGCTCACAGGTTCAGTTGGCCACACTCAGGCTCCTACCTTACAAGTATAAGGACAGTGACAAGCTTCCCTGTTTCTGGCACTGCAGGGCATTCTCCCTCTGGGGTCCCTCACTGCCCATGACAGTTGTCCTCTCCCTGGGTGGGCATGGGGACATTGTTGTGCTCAGCTCCCAGGCAGGGTTCTCAAAGCCAAACCCCACCCCATCCTGAGGTTCATGACATCATAGTGAGGACACTAAATCCCCAGGCTCTGCCATCCCTTGACATAAAACCCCACCCGAACTCTTGTCTAACCACCAAAGGTTGACCCTCTGGGAAACTGTGTGAGTGACTGTGCCCTGGGTTAGGCTTAGAAGGGTCCTCCATCCATTGCTAGAGTGACAAATCGAGGGTGCTCCCTCACCCAGGACTCACGGGCTGCGCACACTCCTGGAAGGGCAGGCTGTTCCTACTCCTCCCAGAGCGACAAGCCTACTACCGGGCTTCTGATGGACCCCAAACTATCGGGTGAGGAGGAAAGGCTGCTGGCCACCCACAGGCCCTGTGTGTAAGATGCTTTGACGTGAATAACCCAGACCCATGGAGGGAAGGACAGGACCCCGTGGGAGCTGGGGAACCATGATGGACACGAAACACAATCACCATGGCAACGTGCTCTCTAGCCCTGGCCTCCTCACCTAGTCCTGGCCCCTGTCCTTTCCAACGTGTGGCCTGAGGTTCTCTCTAGGGTGTGGTCACCGGAGTTCTTTCTGCCTCATGCAGAACGAGGTGACAGATGCACCCATTTGGTGCTTGGTGCCCGTACGGGCTTGAATAACATCCCCTCAGATTCATGTCTGCCTGGAGCCTCAGAAAGTGAGCTTATTTGGAAATAGGGTCTCTGGAGACATAATTAGTTGAGATGAGGTCATACTGGGCTATGGCACAGGCCTGATCCAACACGACTGGTGTCCTTACAGGCAGAGTGGGCGGACTCAGACTGGCAGGAGGGAAGCCGGGTCAGCCGGGGGCAGGGACTTCGGTGAAGCAGCTTCGAGCCCAGAAATGCCCTGCTTGGCCGCAGCGCCCAGAAGCTGGGACAAAAGCATGGAAAGGATGTCCCTTTGGGCCTCCAGAAGGGACGGAACCTGACGGACCCTGATTTCAGAACTGTGGCCTCCAGAACAGCGAGAGAATACAGTTCTGGGGTCTCAAGCTGCCTGGTTTGGGGTGTTTTGCAAGAGCAGTCACTGCAAACGAATGCGGTGCCACAGAGCCCTCAAAATGCAGGCCTCGCAAATGCTCAGAGCTGGAATCGAAGGAGCCCGAAGCTGTGGGGAAAGGAAAGACGTGTGTCTGTCTGACGTGCACCCCTCGTGCTTCTAGGGACAGATGTCGCCAGACAAATGGCCCCGAACCATTGAGCCCCTCCTCTTGGATACTGATGTGAGAAGTCACCCGCTAGGGAGCCCATCATGACCTGGACCCATGACCCTGGGTGCAGAGTTAGCCTCCGGGAGTGACCCCGCAGCTGCGGGCTGGAGACCACCCCAGTGGTTGCTCTGCGGACTGAGCAAGAGTGACGGGCAGGAAGGCACGCGGGAATGCTCGCCTGCCGCCCTCCAACCTCTGTCTTATTCTTCCAGAGGTTGCTTTGTTTGGGGTGTGTTCCCAGGAGGGGGTTGGAGACTCTGTCCCATGGCTTCCACTTCTGGGCAGCCCCCACTGTCAGTGCGGAGTGCACTAAGTCAGCCCCTCGTGGGAAAAGCGTTTGTGGACCTGCCATTCCAACACGACACCATCCAGCACTTGGGGCACCAGCGCCCCCCAAGCAGTGGTGGGGGAGGGACAGGGACACTTCTGATGGGACTCCAGCCCTCCACGACCACATGAACCACGATCTCAGCACGTGTGAAGCCGTCAGACCGTAACGGAGTGTTGCGGGAACAGAGTGTGGCCGACGACCCGAATCATCCGCTAGCAATCTTTCGCCCTGCTTCAAGACCAGAGGGGGCTGCATTCAGTGTCCTTCCTTCACGTCTGTGGTCCTGCATCCACCAGCACCCTGTACATCACAGGGTGGGGGTCCTTTCCTGTCTGCGGCATGCCAGGGTTCCTGGTGTTTGCTCTGCAGAGTCAGGCTTGGGTTCACCTAGAAAGGTCTTGGCCCTGTGGCTTTGTCTGCCTGGATGCTACTGGGACAAGTGACACTGTGGAGACCCTTCCCCCACTACATGCAACTTTGAGTGAAGGAGAAGGCTCTTGATTGTCACCAGTGCATGGAGCAGCATCAGCCTGGGCCAGGGGTTCCTTCATTGGGATTAAGACATGTCTTAAGACATGTCCCCATCAGAGATCAGGCTGGAGAGTCAGGTGAACCACCAGTTCATCCCCTCAGCTTTGAAGAAAGGGGACAGGAAGGCAATGGAGAGGCGAGGATATGAGGAGGGTATAAGAAGGGGAGAGAATGGGTTATTATGGAGAATTTTAGCACAGATGCACAATTACATTCTAAAAATTTGCTTTTTCTGATGGCAAAGCCTAAAAGGTATCCTAGTTAAAACTTTACTCTGCAAAAGAGAAATTAAGAACCGGTTCCATTTACAATTGCACCAAAAAGAATAAAATACCTCAGAATAAACTTAACTAAGGAGATGAAAGACTTTACTCTGAAAACAACAAAACACTGATGAAAGAAATTGAAGAGGACAGAGACAAATAAAGATATTCCATGCTCATTGGTTGGGAGAAAAAATATTATTAAAATGTCCATACTACCCAAAGCAATCTACAAATTCAATGCAATCCCTATCAAAATGTCAACAGCATTTTTCACAAAACTAGAACAAATAGTCCTAAAAATGTGTATGGAACTGAAAAAAAAAAAACAAACAAAAAAAAAACATCACCACAACAAAAAAAGCCCTGAATAGCCAAAGTAGTCTTAAAGAAGAACAAAGCTGGAAGTATGACAATCCCAGATTTCAAGATATACTATAAAGCAATAGTAATCAAAATACCATGGTACTGGTACAAAAATAGACACATAGTTCAATGGAACAGAATGGAGAGCCCAGAAATAAACCCACATTTATATGGTCAGTTAATCTTCGACAAAGCAGGAAAGAATATCCAGTGGGGAAAAAAGTCTCTTCAACAAATAGTGTTGGAAAAACTGGACAGCCATGTGCAAAAGAATGAAACTGGACCTCTTTCTTACACCATACACAAAAATAAATTCAAAATGAGTTAAAGACCTAAATGTGAGACCTAAAACCATAAGAATCCTAGAGGAGGGCACAGGCAGTAATGTCTCTGACATCAGGGGTAGCAACATTTGCTAGATGTGTCCCCTGAGGCAAGAGAAACAAAAGCAAAAATACACTAGTGGGACTACATCAAAATAAAAGCTTCTGCACAGCAAAGGAAACGACCAACAAAACTAAAAGACAATCTACTGAATGGGAGAATGTATTTGTGAGTGACAAATCCAACAAAGGGTTAGTATCCAAAATATATAAAAAACAGATACAACTCAAAAAACACCCAAAAAACAAATAATCCAATTAAAAATGGACAAAAGACATAAACAGACATTTTTCCAAAGAGGGCATACAGTTGGCCAACAGACACATGAAAAGCTGCTCAATATCACTCACCATCAGGGAAATGCAAATCAAAACCACAAGGAAATATCACCTCACACTGTGAGGATGGCTAAAATCAAAAAGGCAAGAAACAGCAAATGTTGGTGAGGATGTGGAGAAAAAGGAACCCCCGTGCACTATCGGTGGGAATGCAAACTGGTGCAGCCTCTGTGGAAAGCAATATGGAGGGTCCTCAAAAAATTAAAAATAGAATTACCATATGATCCAATAATGCCAATACGGGGTAATTACCCAATGAATACGAAAAAACTAATTTGAAAAGATACACGTACCTCTAGGCTTACTTCAGCATTATTTATAAGAACCAAATATGGATGGATGGATAAAGAAGATGTGTTATGTATGTATGTACACACACACACACACACACACAAATGTAAATGGAATATTATTCAGCCATAAAAAGGAAATGAATCTTGCCATTTACAACAACACAGTTGGATCTAGACAGTATAATCCTATGTGAAATAAGTGGGTCAGAAAAAGACATATGATTTCACTCATATGGAAAATTTAAGAAAGAAAACAAACCAAGAGAAAAGGAGAAAAACAACAACAACAAAAAACCAAACTCTTGAATATAGAGAACAAACAGAGGGTTAGCAGAGGGGAGGAAGTTGGGGGAAGGGGGAAATAGAGGATGGGGATTAGGGAGTACACTTGTCCTGATGAGCACTCCATTGTACACCTGAAATTAATATAGCACTCGATGTTCACTAACTGGAATTAAAAAATATATATATTGGCATAAGGTTCAAAGCCAAATGGATTCCCAGTATCTTTTCTTTAATAGTTTTACTTTTTATTGAGATATACACCATTTCTACTGTAGGTGCTCAAATCTTAGGGGCACTTAACTGTTCAGTGACCTTTTACATACGTCTACAGCCATGTAAGCAACTCCCAGAGCAAGATGCAGAACATTTTCAGGCCCAGAAAGACTAATCGCTCAATAACTAATCGCCCAACCCTAGAGGTAACTGCTGCTCTGACCTTTGGCACATGTCACTACACTTAAAATTTAGAGATGGAATCATACACTCTGCATTCTAGGACCTGCTTTCTTGAGCTCAATATTGAGTCTATGACATGTCCTTGTGTATAGCAATAGTTTGGGGTTTTGTATTGTTGCATACTGTCCCATTACGTGACTATAGCACAATTAGTTTAATTTCTTCTGCAGCTGGTGACCACTTGGGTTGTTTTGTGTTTGGGGCTATTAGAAACAAAGGTGCTATGACCATCCTGGTGGCCAGAGCCCTCACTTGCCCTGAGTACACACCCAGGGATGCCGGCCACGGACATCTGCATGCTCAGCTGTACTAGACTCGGCCATGCTATTTCCCAACGCTGTGCCACTCCCCCCAGCAGCCTTCCCGGACGGGAGCTGCAACCATCCCCGTCGTTGTCACACTTGGTGCCAATCTTTTTCATTTTAGCCATTCTGATGGGTGCGCAAGGGTATCTTACTATAGGCTTAATTTGCATTTTCCTGTTGGCTAATAATGTTGGGCACCCTTCCCTATGCTTATTGGCCTCTTGGTTTCCTCTGTTACAGGGGTCTGCATGTTTTTCTGTAAGGGTCTGACGGTAAACATCTTTGGTTTACAGGTCAGATGGTCTCCACTCCAGCCACGCAGCCCTGACGGTGTAGGGGAAAGCAGGATTGACGATGTATGAACGAACGGGCATGGCTGTGTTCCAATGAAACTTTATTTATAAAACAGCCTGAAGGGTTGGATTTGGTCTCCCGGGCCTTCATTTCCCGACCCCTACTCTAGAGTAAAGCCTCTGCTGAGGACGTTTGTCCATTGCAAAATGAGTTTGTTATTTTTTTTTTTATTCTTATGTTAATCCCCATACATTACGTCATTAGTTTTAGATGAAGTGTTCCATGATTCACTGTTTGTGCACAACACCCAGTGCTCCATGCAGAATGTGCCCTCCTCAATACCCACCACCAGGCTAACCCATCCTCCCACCCCCCTCCCCTCTAGAACCCTCAGTTTGTTTTTCAGAGTCTATCATCTCTCATGGTTCCTCTACCCCTCGGATTCCCCCCGCTTCATTCTTCCCCTCCCGCTACCTTCTTCTTCTTCTTTTTTTTTTTTTTTCTTAACAGATATTGCATTATTTGTTTCAGAGGTACAGATCTGAGATTCAACAGTCTTGCACAATTCACAGCGCTTACCAGAGCACATACCCTCCCCAGTGTCTATCACCCAGTCACCCCATCCCTCTCAACCCACCCCCCACTCCAGCAACATTCAGTTTGTTTCCTGCGATTAAGAATTCCTCATAAAAATGAGTTTGTTATTAATCTGTACAAGTTACCTATAAGTTCTGGATCCCAGTCTTGTACTACTAATCACTTATTATGTTCTAGAAATTAGAAGAAATCATGGTACTATATCAGACCATTTCGATAGCTTTGTCCTCGATGTTTCCACATGAGGGCCCTCAGGGAGGAGATGACAGTTGTCGCAGGGAGCCTTCCTCCTGACACGGGGACCCAGGAGACCTGTCCACTGCTGTATCATCCGAGTGGCAGACGGTGCCACACAGCAACCCAGAGCCCTGTGTCTCTCTGCCCCCTACCGCAGATCGCCATGTGTGATGGGCTACAGGATAAACGGCCCTGACTTGTTAAAAGGCACACATTTCCCAAAAGGAACAGAAACAGTATGGATAATGAATGTATATGCCACAGGGCTTTTTTCTTCTGAAGGAAATTTTCCAGTCCTTCAGATCGAAGATGGTCAAAGTGGGGGAGCTCGTATGGACCCCCTTGCCATTTTTAGCCAAAAGCTTGACGGGCTGGGCATCGGCTGACAGAGGGCTGGAGGGGAAATGGGCCCCCATTCGAAGACCGGCCTGGAAGGGCTGCTACTGGAAACCTGGTCAGGTTCTGCGCACCAGGATGAGACCTTGAGGTCCTTGGGGGCGGGGGTTGGTCAGAGGACTTGTCACTCAGGCCCCAACAAGCCAGCTGCACAGCTGGGATGAGAACCCAGATTTCCCAAGTCCAAAGTCTTCCTCACATCTTCCCTTTATCTAAGTAACTCTGACTTTGCCAGGTGAATCATAATGTGAGCTGCATAGAAACTGACAGGTATTTTGTCTTTTCCTCCGCCATACCCACGTCAGTAAGAGCATCCAAAGACTGAGGAGCCCCATTTATAGAACAAACGGATCATAAGGAAATGAGTAGGAGGTGGTCTGATTATGTCCTGCATAGACGGTTTGGTGCTCGTCCCACCCATCCCTCCCTCTCAAGTGTCCCCTCAAGACGGACAGGGTGGCTCGATGCCCAGCATCAGTCAAGACCCTGGGCCAAGAGGAGACTCGCGGTATCAGACTTCTTTCCTTTGTACGTTACTAACGTCGTGGAGGTACCACATTTTGTGTCCTCCACAGGTGCTCTAATCACAAAGAGATACATCAAAATACGGGAACTTGTCTCATCCAACCTGGCCTTAGATGACCAACTACTCTTACTTTCAGTTTTACCTGATTCCAAATATACAGCTCCTTAGGAACGTAGGAAAGCTGTTCCCAGTCCCTAACTGTGGGATTTATCAGTCATGCATTGTTTATTCTTGCTCAATTTGGGACATCATTTCTGGGAAAGGACTTTCAGGACTGAATAAATCTGTGTCATTTTCCTAGCAGTAATTCTTCTTTGGGCATGCCCTCCTTTCACACCAAAGTGGGGTTATGGGAAGTTTGGGTCAACAAAACTCTTGTGAGTAATTAGTATCCAATTAGCCCAAGGTTTCATGTCTGTGGGAGTCAAGGCCTCTTTCTCCAACCTCTGGGAAGAATGAAGTAGGTCAGGCCTCTGTTTAAAATCAAGGCCCATGCTGACTGCCCACCCATTTTACTAGTTGCTATTAGGGCCTGGACATCTACAGAAAGCGACTCAGTACTTTTGTTGGCCCTCACTGCCAGTGGAAGGTCAAGACTGGCCCCCAGTGACCTAAGTCCTTCCTCTCTATGTCCATCTTGTAGGAGGTTCCAGCATCACCGAGAACCTTCATCCTGGCCCAGAGGGAAAGACACGACACTGCTCTCTGGGTGAAAGATCATGACGTCCTTCCCATCATCAGCCTGTTTCAAATGATGAATCTGGAGTGAGAGCCTCTCTACTGACAAGAGTTTGTGCCTCATTTACCTTTCCAAGCTTTGTATTATGAAAATGTTCAAATATACAAAAAAGGTAAAAGAACAACACAACGAACATTTGTATACCTACCCTTAGATTCACCAATTGTCCAAATTGTGCTGCACCATTGGAAAGTAAGTTACACCTTAAATACTTCTGCATGATTTCCTAAGAATAAGTACATCCTTTAATACAACCAAAGTAATATTAGGATGAAGAATTTATCTATTTCTTTTAAGTTATTGAATTAATTGGAGTGAAATTGCTCATAATGTTTCTTTCTTATCCTTATAAAGTCTATAGGATCTGTAGTGATGCTTCTATTTCATTCCTGAGGTGGTAAATTCTGTCTTCTCTCTCTTTTTCTGAATAAATCTGGTTAGATCAATCAATTTCATAGATTTTTTTCTCAAAGGAACTGCTTATGGGATTCTTTTTCTCTTTTT
>NW_023270205.1:0-11448 GCF_011800145.1 Mirounga leonina
TGCCAGTACCATACTGTCTTGATGATGACAGCTTTGTAATAGAGCTGGAAGTCCGGAATTGTGATGCCGCCAGCTTTGCTTTTCTTTTTCAACATTCCTCTGGCTATTCGGGGTCTTTTCTGGTTCCATACAAATTTTAGGATGATTTGTTCCATTTCTTTGAGAAAAGTGGATGGTATTTTGATGGGGATTGCATTGAATGTGTAGATTGCTCTAGGTAGCATTGACATCTTTACAATATTTGTTCTTCCAATCCATGAGTATGGAACGTTTTTCCATTGCTTTGTGTCTTCCTCAATTCCTTTCATGAGTATTTTATAGTTTTCTGAGTACAGATCCTTTGTCTCTTTGGTTAGATTTCTTCCTAGGTATCTTATGGTTTTGGGTGCAATTGTAAATGGGATTGACTCCTTCATTTCTCTTTCTTCTGTCTTGTTGGTGTATAGGAATGCCACTGACTTCTGTGCATTGATTTTATATCCTGCGACTTAACTGAATTCCTGTATGAGTTCTAGCAATTTTGGGGTGGAGTCTTTTGGGTTTTCCACATAAGGTATCATATCATCTGCAAAGAGTGAGAGTTTGACTTCTTCTTTGCCGGTTTGGATGCCTTTGATTTCTTTTCGTTGTCTGATTGCTGTGGCTAGGACTTCGAATACTATGTTGAATAGCAGTCGTAGTAGTGGACATCCCTGCCGCGTTCCTGACCTTAGGGAGAAAGTTCTCAGTTTTTCCCCATTGAGAATGATATTCGCTATAGGTTTTTCATAGATGGCTTTTATGATACTGAAGTATGTACCCTCTATCCCTATACTCTGAAGACTTTTGATCAAGAAAGGATGCTGTACTTTGTCAAATGCTTTTTCTGCATCTATTGAGAAGATCATATGATTCTTGTTCTTTCTTTTGTTAATGTATTATATCACGATGATTGATTTGCGGATGTTGAACCAACCTTGCAGCCCAGGGATAAATCCCACTTGGTTGTTGGTTATTCACCAATAGTTGGTTATTCACCAATTGGTTATTCACCAATAATCCTTTGAATGTACTGTTGGATCCTATTGGCTAGTAGTTTGGTGAGAATTTTTGCATCCTTGTTCATCAGGGATATTGGTCTGTAATTCTCCTTTTTGATGGGGTCTTTGTCTGGTTTTGGGATCAAGGTAATGGTGGCCTCATACAATGAGTTTGGAAGTTTCCTTCCATTTCTATTTTTTGGAACTGTTTCAGAAGAATAGGTATTAATTCTTCTGGAAATGTTTGGTAGAATTCCCGTGGGAAGCCATCTGGCCCTGGGCTTTTGTTTGTGGGGAGATTTTGATGACTGCTTCAATTTCCTTAGTGGTTATAGGTCTGTTCAGGTTTTCTATTTCATCCTGGTTCAGTTTTGGTAGCTGATACATCTCTAGGAATGCATCCATTTCTTCCAGGTTATCGAATTTGCTGGCATAGAGTTGCTCATAATATGTTCTTATAATTGGTTGTATTTCTTTGGTGTTGGTTGTGATCTCTCCCCTTTCATTCATGATTTTATTTATTTAGGTCATTTCTCTTTTCTTTTTGATAAGTCTGGCCAGGGGTTTATCAATTTTGTTTATTCTTTCAAAGAACCAGCTCCTAGTTTCGTTGATCTTTTCTACTGTTCTTTTAGTTTCTATTTCACTGATTTCTGCTCTGATCTTTATTATTTCTCTTCTCCTGCTGGGCTTAGGCTTTATTTGCTGTTCTTTCTCCAGCTCCTTTAGGTGTAGAGTTAGGTTGTGTATTTGAGACCTTTCTTGTTTCTTTTTTTTTTTTTAAGATTTTATTTATTTATTTGATACAGAGAGAATGAGAGAGACAGAGAGCACATGAGACGGCGGGAGGGTCAGAGGGAGAAGCATGCTCCCTGCTGAGCAGGGAGCCCGATGCGGGACTCGATCCTGGGACTCCAGGATCATGACCTGAGCTGAAGGCAGTCGCTTAACCAACTGAGCCACTTTCTTGTTTCTTGAAAAAGGCTTGTATTGCTATGTACTTTCCTCTTAGGGCTGCCTTTGCTGCATCCCAATGATTTTGAATAGTTGTGTTTTCATTTTCATTGGTTTCCACGAATTTTTTAAAATCTTCTTTAATTTCCTGGTTGACCCACTCATTCTTTAGTAGGATGCTCTTTAGCCTCCATGTATTTGAGTTCTGTACGACTTTCCTCTTGTGATTGAGTTCTAGTTTCAAAGCATTGTGGTCTGAAAATAGGCAGGGAATGATCCCAATCTTTTGTTTCCGGTTGAGACCTGATTTATGACCTAGGATGTGATCTATTCTGGAGAATGTTCCATGGGCACTAGAGGAGAATGTGTATTCCGTTGCTTTGGCATGGAATATTCTGAATATGTCTGTGAAGTCCCTTTTGTCCAGTGTGTCATTTAAAGTCTTTATTTCCTTGTTGTCTTTTGCTTAGATATTCTGTCCATTTTAGTGAGGGGGGTGTTAAAGTCCCCCACTATTATTGTATTGTTGTCGGTGTGTTTCTTTGCTTTTGTTATTAATTGCCTTATATAATTAGCTTCTCCCATGTTAGGGGCATAGATATTTACAATTGTTAGATCTTCTTGTTGGATAGACTCTTTAAGTAGGATATAGTGTCCTTCCCTATCTCTTATTACAGTCTTTGGTTTAAAATCTAATTTGTCTGATATAAGGATTGCCACCCCAGCTTTCTTTTGGTGTCCATTAGTATGGTAAATGGTTTTCCACCCCCTCACTTTCAATCTGGGGGTGTCTTTGGGTCTAAAATGAGTCTCTTGCAGACACCATATGGATGGGTCTTGTTTTTTAATCCAATCTGATAGACTGTGTCTTTTGATTGGGGCACTGAGCCCATTTACATTCACGGTAACTATTGAAAGATAGGAATTTAGTGCCATTGTTATTGCCTGTAAGGTGACTGTTACTGTATATTGTCTGTGTTCCTTTCTGGTCTATGTTGCTTTTAGGCTCTCTCTTTGCTTAGAGGACCAGTTTCAAGATTTCCTGTAGGGCTGGTTTTGTGTTTGCAAATTCCTTTAGTTTTTGTTTGTCCTGGAAGCTTTTTCTCTCTCCTTCAATTTTCAATGACAGCCCAGCTGGATAGAGTATTCTTGGCTGCATATTTTTCTCATTTATTGCCCTGAATATATCCTGCCAGTCCTTTCTCGCCTGCCAGGTCTCTGTCGATAGGTCTGTTGCCAATCTAACGTTTCTGCCATTGTAGGTTACATATCTCTTCCCCCGAGCTGCATTCAGGATTTTCTCTTTGTCTCTGAGACTCGTAAATTTTACTATTAGATGTTGGGGTGTAGACCTATTTTTATTGATTTTGAGAGGGGTTCTCTGTGCCTCCTGGATTTTGATGCCTGTTTCCTTCCTCAAATTAGGGAGGTTCTCTGGTGTAATTTGCTCCAGTATACCTTCTGCCCCTCTCTCTCTTTCTTCTTCTTCTGGGATCCCAATAATTCTAATGTTGTTTCGTCTTACGGTATCGCTTATCTCGAATTCTGCCCTCGTGATCCAGTAGTAAATGAAACATTTAAAAACAAATATATTGAACTCCATGCCCAATGGGGCACTCAAACTTGCAACCACAAGATCAAGAGTCCCAATGCTCCGCCGTCTAGGCCAGCCAAGTGCAGCATTCTTGGAACCCATTTTGCTGCATTCCATAAATTTTGCTATGTTATATTCCATTTTCATTTGTCTCCAAGTATTTCTTGGTTTCTCTTGTGGTTTGCTCACAGACCCACTGGTTATTCAGTAGCATGTTGTTTAATCTGCATGTTTGTGAAATTCCAGTTTTCTTCTTGTAATTGATTTCTCATTCCATACCACTGTGGTTGGAAAAGATGCTTGATTTGATTTCAGTCATCATTTTGGAAAATTCTAGGCTTCTTGAATTTATTGACTTGTGTGGCCTAACATATGGTCTAGCTTGGACAATGTTCTATGTGCACTTGAGAGGAGTGTATCCCATGTGCTGCATTTGGA
This sequence comes from Mirounga leonina, assembly GCF_011800145.1. Taxonomy (NCBI): domain Eukaryota; kingdom Metazoa; phylum Chordata; class Mammalia; order Carnivora; family Phocidae; genus Mirounga; species Mirounga leonina. The sequence goes on from NW_023270205.1 coordinate 4,006, forward strand.
CGGAGGCTTCTGTATGTATCTCTTAACTCCATCTAATTACCTAGTTGTCTGAGGCTGATGTTTCCTTATTGATCTTCTGCCTGGATGGTCTATCCATTGATACAAGTGAGGTGTGAAAGTCCCCCACGGTATTGCTGCTGATTTCTCCTTTGAGGTGTGTTCATATATGCTCTACATATTTAGTTGCTCCTCTGTTGGGTGGGTAAATATTTACAAATGTTGCATCCTCTGTTTGGATTGATTCATTTATCATTATGTAATTCCCTTCTTTGGCTCTTGTTACAATGTTTGGATTTTTTTTTCCCCTTGGTTAGACTGAGAATCAGAAGATCATGCGTTACCTCTGCAGCCTTGAACAAAACATAACCCTTGTCTTAGTCTGTTTTTTTTTTCCTCTATAAAATAAAAACAGGGCGCCTGGGTGGCTCAGATGGTTGAGCGTCTGCCTTCGGCTCAGGTCGTGATCCCTGGGTCCTGGGATCGAGTCCCGCATAGGGCTCTCTGCTCCTTGGGAGCCTGCTTCTCCCTCTACCTCTCTCTCTCTGTCTCTCATGAATAAATAAATAAAATCTTTAAAGAAAACAAAACAAAACAAAACAAACAAACAAAAAAAACCAAATTCTTCTCCGAGGACCATCACATGACTCAAATAAGAGAATGTGTATAAAAGTGCTTTGTAAACTATAGATAACGCCCAAATATGAAAAGTTATACTGCTTTTGATTATACCACAGCCAAATGTTCAGGATAAGATTTTTTTTTTGACACATGTATTTACTTTAGGGAGAGAGAGCATGCACAGGCATGTATTAGAGAGGGGAGGGGCAGGGGCAGAGGGAGAGAGTGAATCCTCAGGCCGACTCCCTGCTGAGTGCAGAGTCCGATGTGGGGCTTTGTCCCAGGACCTTGGGATCATGACCTGAGCCAAAATCAAGAGTCAGCTGCTTAACTGACTGTGCCACCCAGGCACCCCCAGAATAAGATTTTAAAAAATAATAATATTTATTGAGGGCTTACTGTTGTAGGAGTATTCTATGTGACCTCTATCTCATTTAATTCTAAAAACAATTTTTTCTTAAAGAAAATTAAAAACAAAAGCTACCCTAAAAGTAAATTTTCATACTATCCTCAGAGCTGGGGAAACACAGGCACAAAAGAGGTTAAGTAGGGGCACCTGGTTGGCTCATTTGGTTAAGCTTCTGCTTTTGGCTCAGGTCATAATCCCAGGGTCCTGAGATTGAGCCCGGTGTCGGGTTCCCTGCTCAGTGGGGAGTCTGCTTCTCGCTCTCTCTCTCCCCCTGCTTTTGCTCGCTCTCTGTATGTGTCTCTCTCACAGATAAATAAATAAAATAATAAAAAGAAGAAGTTAAGTGACTTGCTCAATGTCATAGTAAATATTAGAACCAGATACAGACCTGAGTGTGGGACTCTGAAGTCTGTGTTCTTTCTTTTTTAAGTTTACCAAATATATACATAACCCTCAAAATATTGTAGATTAAATTACTTTAGCCTTTCTCAAATCATTGCACTTTGGATGATGCTATAATTTGGGTTACCTGGCTGGCTCGGTCAGTGTGGTATGAGACTCTTGATCTCACAGTTATGAGTTTGAGCCACATTGTGGGTTCAGCTTACTTAAAATAAAAAGATGTTGTAATTGGGCTTGTTTTCTTTTTCCTTTTAACCTCTTCACCCATTTCTCCCACCTCCAACACCCTACCTCTGCCAATCACCCATTTGTTCTATCTAGGAGGTCAGTTTTTTGTTTTGGTTTTGTTTGAAGTTCCACAAGTAAGTGATGGATAGTATTTGTCTGTTTCTGTCTGTCCTGTTTTACTTCACAGAATGCCTTAAAGGTCCATCCATTTGGCAGCTGGAAAGATTTCATTCTTTATTCTGGCTGAGTAGTATTCCATTGTGTTTACCTACGACAATTTCTTTATCCATTCATCCACTCATGGGCACTTAGGTTGTTTCTATATTTTCATTGTTGTAGATAATCCTGCAGTGAACACGGGTGCACATACCTGTTTCAGTTAGTGTGTTCAGTTTTCTCAGATAAATACTGAGAAGGGGAATTGCTGGACCATATGGTAGCTCTATTTTCAACTTTTTGAGGCACTTCCATACTATTTTCCAGAGTGGCTGCACCAGCTTGCATTCTCACCAACAGTTAATTTTCTTGTTTTTATTTTAAATAAGAAACCAGTGGATCAAATACACCAATGCCGCTGAGATATGTCTTTGGGAAGCCAGGCCACACCCCTGGAGACCCACCAGTTTCTCTCAGTTGCTAGCAAAACTCGTGCAAGGAGATGTATTGAGACAGTCCCAGTGGAAGAAACCATCATTTTTTCCCTCTGATAATGTAAGTTTTCAAACATTTAAACAAAATATAATATTATTTTAAGTAGATCTCGACAGCCTTTCTCCCAGCTCATCTTACTCCGGATCATGTCCTTGTCACGTTGGAAGGAAGTACCCCTAGAACCCCCCCGTCTGGAACAGTGCTTACAGATTCTGTATCCGGGAGTCTCCTCTTGTGAAATGCAAGCATTCCTTGATTGCCATTGCCACGTCATCAGTCCTCAGCTGTACTGTTTGCTTAGTGTTTTCCAGGGACGAGGGGCTGAGGGTGGAGTCCTGAGGTTACAGGTTGCAGGGCTTGGCAAGTCGGAGGTGGAAGGACACTCAGGCAACCGACGGAGGAAGGGAGCATCAGGGAGCCAACAGCACTATCTGAGCAAAGGGGGACCTGAGGATTAGAGGCATCTTACAAAAAGGAAACAGGGACCCTGGAAAGAGTTGGGGAGGTGCTAAGAGCAAACTTTGTCTCTGTGTCTGTTCCCTGTCTGATCAGTGATTACCAGCGTGATCCCAGTTGCTGTTTCCAATGCCAAAGACAAAGAGAAGGGGCTTGGAGCTGGAATCGCCTATGTTGTTTGTTTAGATACAAGACAATAGTTCTCTGGACCACTGACCTTGTAAAGAACAGAAGGTATTTGCTCTGCCTGCTCTGTATCTTCCAACAGGCCGCAGGCATCCAAGAATTCATCTCTTGTAATAAAGTCAGCCCTTTCAACCACTCAGAAAACTTACGATAGGGATCACTACCCAGATTAATTTGCTACCAAATAAAGAATCAAATCCCAAGATAAACAAGAGAGAACAGGCAGCTGGTAGGATGCCTCATCTTTTCTAAGCTGGTATCTGCTAAATTTTTAATGATTTTAAATTTGCTCATTATATTTCTACCAGAAGGTGGTTCTCTGAAGAGCCAGCCTCCTGTCAGGGTGCCTTGATGGCCCTCCACATTTCCCAAGGCAGCCTCCCAGGGCGGCTCTCCGCCTGGGTTGTACCCTTCACCCCTTGGGCAGTAAGTGGGGATGAACAGGATTGGTTGCATAGTTTGAGGGGCCCAATGCAAAATGAAAATGCAGGCACATTGTTCAAAAAGTGTAAGACTTTCAAGACAGCAGGGATAAATCAAGTGTGGAGGCCTTTGAGCACATGCCCTGGGTGAGCACACAGGTCACATGCCCATGACGCTGAGACTATAGGTGTCAGTGGGGGAGGAGCAAATCTTTTCTCGCTGTTGATTTAGTCACTTGTCATGCCCAAGACTTAACGTTTATAATATGGAAGCTGGATAAATTCTTTAGTCCAGAAAGCTGATTTAAGAAAAGTTGTGCATCCACTACTGAGTATTTACTCCAAAGACACAGATGTAGTGAATCGAAGGGCCATATGCACCCCATATGCAATGTTCATAGCAGCAATGTCCGCAATAGCCAAACTGTGGAAAGAGCTGAGATGCCCTTCAACAGATGAATGGATAAAGAAGATGTGGTCCTTATATACAATGGAATATTACTCAGCCATCAGAAAGGATGAATACCCAACTTTTGCATCAACATGGATGGGACTGGAGGAGATTATGCTAAGTCAAATAAGTCAAGAGGAGAAAGTCAATTATCATATGGTTTCACTTATTTGTGGAACATAAGGAATAGCATGGAGGACATTAGGAGAAGGAAGGGAAAATGGAAGGGGGGAAATCGGAGGGAGAGATGAACCATGAGAGACTATGGACTCTGAGAAACAAACGGAGGGTTTTAGAGGGGAGTGGGTGAGGGGATGGGTTAGCCCGGTGATGGGTATTAAGGAGGGCAGGTACTGCATGGATCACTGGGTGTTATACAAAAACAATGAGTCATGGATCACTACATCAAAAACTAAAGAGGTAATGTACGGTGATTAACATAACATAATAAAATTTAAAAAAAGTTTGAAGTATTATGAGAATAACCAAAATGTGACACAGAGACAGGAAGTAAGCAATTGCTATTGGGAAAATGGCACCAATAGATTTTCTCCATACAGTTTTGCCACAAACCTTCAATTTGTAAAAAAGCACATTATCTGTGAAGTGCCATAAAACAAAGTGCAATTAAAAAAAAAAAAAAAACTAGGGCGCCTGGGTGGCTCAGTTGGTAAAGCGACTGCCTTCAGCTCAGGTGATGGTCCCACGGTCCTAGGATCGAGTCCCGCATTGGGCTCCCTGCTCTGCGGGGAGCCTCCTTCTCCTTCTCCCACCCCCCCTGCTTGTGTTCCCTCTCTCGCTGTGTCTCTCTCTGTCAAATAAATAAATAAAATCTTAAAAAAAAAAAAAAACTAATGATGTATTGTATGGTGACTAACATAACATAATAAAATTAAATTAAATTAAAAAAAAAAGAAAAGTTGTGCGTCCAGAAGAAAAAGGTCTATTTGCAGAGGCTTCACCTCGTTTTTTTCTTTTTTTTTTCATCTTCAAGATGATTTGAATTACTTTAAAACTACTTTATAACTATCCCTGGGGACTCTCTCTTTGAGAAGTTTTTTTTTTTTTTTTTTCTTCCTTTAGATTCCATCTAGCTCTACATATTTATGTTCATAACATGGATTATTTGGGTAATAGCCTCATGCATTCCTGTGATATTTCAGGGCCCTCATTTGTGTTTTGCCCCCATTTGTTGGCTTTAAGATTCTGTCAGCATGAAGAAATCACCCCTGTGGACAGTATTTAATTTTTAATGCTGTGCTTCTCAAGCTGGGGTCTGTCCGCTGAGGTGTTCTTGGCTGCCTTAACTTTCAAGTTAGGAAAACACTGCTTGAGGCTCCAGTCAAATTCTAACCCAAAGGTTTTGAAGCCTTAATGATTAATGAGGTCTATACCCTTTCTAATGACCATATGCAAATCAAATGTTTAAGAGAATAGTTGAAGAAAAGGGGAAAATGACAATCTTCATTCAGATAAGATTGGGCCTATTGGTTAAAAAAAATATATGGGTAACTACTTATTGAAGAAGAGTAATGTTGCCAGCAAAAATAATCATCTTGAGTGTTTATTGCATGATACAAACTTTTGAAGTATCAGGTTTTTTTTAGTTGAAATCCAGTTGAGCCTCCTATTTGCAAACGAGGGGCCTGAAGCACAGAGAGGTGCAGTAACCACCCAGCTCCAAAGCAGAAGGGCAGGAGACAACCTCAGGCTCCCCCAGAATCTGACTCTAAAGTGGGTTAGCCCGGTGATGTGTATTAAGGAGGGCACGTATTGCATGGAGCACTGGGTGTTATACGAAAACAATGAATCATGGGTCACTACATCAAAAAATAATGATGTACTGTATGGTGACTAACATAACATAAAAAAAAAAAAAAAAGCCCATGTCTCCCCCTCCGGGCCATTTCTTTGCATATTTGTGCTAGAACATCTTTAATGCGTGAAGGTTTGGGTCATTTTCAGTTTTTACAGGAGCAGGAAGATCTGTGGCATTTGTTGGGGACTTGACTATTTTAAAATGTAGATTTTATTATTATTCAAATACGGTGAAGCCAGCAGATCAGATGACTGCCATTGAAAAGATGAGTGTCACTCACAGTTCCAAGAAGAGAGGCCATGCCACGCCATGCAGGGCCATATGGGAAGCAATGGGGTCCCTCAGGAGGCAGAACGTCAGACAAGGATGTGGGCAAGAGCCTTATTGTGGTTTCCATGGGAAGGAACAGGTGAAGCAGAATAAGCAGGCATAGGATTGGCTGGCTTGAATAATTTTGGTGGGCTCTGGGGTGTAGGGGTTGTCTCTAGTTGTCTGGTTCTTGACCCCAGGGGCATCTGTGTAAGGGGATAGTGGCCCAGAGTGTGAGAGCCCAGTCAAAGAGGTGGTTGGGAATGGGCTCTATATTGGTTGGCTTACATATGGAAAGTGTGCTTGCAGGTGAATCACCTACTATCTCTAGGAATTGGCCAGCCCTGTGAGGGACAGTGTCTCCAGGTTGGCAAGGCCCCAGGAGTCAGAGCGTCAGAATACAAAGAAATGCTAAGACGGTGACCTGGAAGATCCAGGCTGACAAGAGATCCAGGAGCTGCTTCCTGGTCTGCAGAGTCACGTCTTGGGAGCAGTGTCCTGTCCTTCCTTAAGAGAAGACAGTAGGTCCTTCAAGAACGGTCATCTAGAGATAATGCAAAAGTGCGTGTGCAGCTTGTAGAGACGGCCCCGTTCATCAGAGCTGCAACCGCAAGTCTTGAGATGTTGATTTGGGAATACAGGACACTGGGAAAAGAAGCAATTGTGACACTTAGTGGCTGTCAGTAATCATGATTATGCTTCTTGGTAATGAGGCAGAGATGATAAGCAATTTCAAAAAGATTCAAATGCATATTACTTTTGATTTCCTCTACTCATGTTGCTAAGTTTCCTACTGTTGATAACCAGAATGATGAGATAGACCTTAGACCAGCCACTTCTCCCCAGCCCTCCAGATAGTCAACAAGAACAGAGAGGGCAGTGACCGCAGAACAGGGTGCTACCTTTCCCCCACTGCACACGGCACCAGGTGCAGTCCCTCGGGCCCCACGTCCAGGGTCTCACTCCACCGGTGCCCCACCCTGTCCACCTGCTTTTGGGTAACTAGTCCCTCAGCTGGACTTTCAACTGCCCTCTTATCCCAGCTGGGAATCTGGGAGTCCTGGGGCTCGAGGATGTAAGGGCACGGAGATGTCTGGGTGCACAGGGGAGGAGTTCGGTGTTCCAAGAAGGGGTGCTAAGGGCTAGCACTGAAGGCAGAAGGCAAAGAGAAGATAGACTTGCCAACCGGCAGCGTAGGTGTGCCCCTGCAGGAGGCCCAGTAAGTGAGGACCAGTCTCAAAACCCAGAGACTCAAGGAGTCAATCTGCAGAGCCTGTATGGGGTTCTCTCTTCCTTAACGGGTAGAGAATGTCCAAGTAGGGAGCATGGAGGTGAACAGTTTTTATACCCCGGGGCACATCAGGCCACATGAGGAAGTCTCCAAATACAGGATCTCACTTAGTCCTCAGATAACCCAGTGAAGGCTTCCCAGAGCTTGGGTGCAAACACTTCCCATCTATTCATTTTCTTTCCTGACTAAAAATGGATTCGC
>NW_023270206.1:0-11000 GCF_011800145.1 Mirounga leonina
ACTGTGCAGAACCAAAAAATCTAAATAAAGTATCATTATGTATATCACTTCAGTGTGTTCTTTGTTTTTCATGTGATAAATAGGCAGAGAACTTTGTCTCAATGCTAAATACTATTGCCTTCTAAAACTCTAAAAACACATTCATTCATTTCAATGTGCCACGCTGCTCATTACACAGAGGCTATAGAGAGGCAGGGATTGAATTTCAACTCATGGTCTCCCCCTCCCCCTTTCATTTCCCTCTCGCTCTTCCCTGATCCTCTTTCTCTGTCTCCTTCTTGTTCTTTACTCCCTTTCCTCTCTTTTTCTTCCTCCTTCCTCCTTGTCCTCCTCCTCTTTCTTTTCTCCCTCCTCTCTCTTTCTCTGTTCCCTTTCTCCTGCCTTAGGCTGCCAGAGAGTGATGCTGGGTCATTCCTACATGCTCATTTCTTCTACTAATAAGATTATGCTGAGGTAGAGTGTGGAGAGATATTTGATTCTCTATTAAGCTATATAAGCTATGTATTTTTAATTGTTGGTTATACTTTTCAATTTCTCTTTTTTTTTTTCCTACTAGGTCTCTGATTTGAAAAGAGATGTATTTAAATTTCACACTGTAAAAGTATTTTTAGTCAAGTTCTCCTTCCATTATAATAGTTTTTGCTTTATATTGTTAGCACCTTTGTTGACTGGTGCATTCATACAGTGCATTCTTTTGTACCTTTTATGATGATATGACTTCCCTTCTTTATCTAGTTTAGTGCTTTTCCCTGTATATCCAATTTAAGACTATACCTTAAGTTCTGTATTGTCTGATACTAACTTTGCTATTCCTCTTTTTTATTTTGCTTGCATTTATCTGGTATTTCTTGCCTATTTATTATCAGTTTTCTAATTATTTTAAATCATTTTCTCTAATTTGTTTCTTCTTTTTAAAATCAATATGACTGGCTCTTTTCATGGAAGTGTGTGGTCCATTGACATTGAGTATATTGATTGATTTATTCGATTATTTTCCTTAATTTTTCTCTTATTTTACATTATTTTTGTAATTTATTCGTATTCCTCTGGTTTGCTCAAGTTACTATTCATTCTGTTCCCTTTTACTGGACTTTATGTGCCCCTCTTCTGCTGCTCTAAGTCAGACACACATCTCTCTGCTACTGTTTAAAAACAAGATATATATACTTTGAAACCCAAATTTAAAGGAACTATACTGAGTCGCAGAAGATGATGTCCAAGAGGCACAACAGGATGAAGAAATTAAAAACTTTACTAGACTCTTGTTTTCTCTGTTTCTCCATGCTTTCTTCCATTTTTTTTCTGTTTTATTAAGTTATATCTGCAAAATTGTGGTACATTTAAAACGTACTATGTGATGATTTGATGTATATATACATTGTGAAAAGAGAGAACAGTTTTTTTCCCATGGAGACATCTCTCCTAATTACCATTACACTCACACCAGTAAGATGAACCCTTTAGCAAACTTTCACTTGCTTCTTTTCTCTGTTTCATCCCACCAGATGAGAGGTTTGGAATGTTTTTATTATCCAATCTATCCACCCTAATCCCACCCTGCCACCATCCCCAACTTCTAGGTTTTGCTGAGATAATTAAATACTTTTATTCTAAACTGATTTGACTTTCATTTCAAGAATTCTTATTTAGTACTTTTAAAAACACATTCCCAGACAGTCTACCAATATCTATTTAGACTTATATGTATATTTAGATTGTGTGTATGAGTACTCCACTGAAATGCTCTTCAAGTTTTTTGGTCCCACTTATCATAAATCTCCCCAGCAGCTCGATTTCACTGGATACCTATATTCTTTGATCTTTCACTTTCAAGTTGTTATTCTAACAGGTTGTTATTTTTCTGGATGTAGACCTGGTACAAATCTTGAAGGTTCCATAAGTGATGGGAAGCAAAGCATCACCTGCCTAACTCCCTGGGGAATTGTGTAGAAGGTAGACAGCCAGACTATCTAGACAGCAGAGAGAATCTTCCTGCCTCTCTTTCTCTTCACACCTTCCTGCCCTCAGAAAAAGGGAAGTTTTGGCCTACCGGATACACTCCTTGGGCTTCGTGGGGGTCAGACTAAGAACTCCCACAAGGGACCAAGTCATCCTTAGATTCTTAGAGTACACAGAACTTTGAAGCTATCCGCAGCATTCATCAAATGCAAACTTAATCTTCAAGTCTCTGAATTTGGCTTTCAAACTCATGCCTCGCCCATGTTGGAAAAGGCCCCACATTTTCTCCTCTGCCAAGATCTTTTAAGAACTCAACATCTTACTTACACTCAGTGGTTCACCACCAACTGCTGCTTGGCTCAAGGTAGACGGATATATTTAAGCCAGAAATGGATAGGAAATAAGATATTCAAATTTGATCACTATTGTCCTAGAATTCTCTTAAAACAGATTCTAGTTTTTAAAAATTAATTAATTTTATACACTGTTACAATGTCTTTAAAATGGGGAAGTAAAAATGAAAAAGGTCAGGATTTGGTCATGTACAGATTGTGATAGGAGTTATTTTTATTGACTATCCAAAATTCTTCCAGTAACCACTGCCCTTCCCCTCAGCCAGTTCATGCAGTTTCAGCCTTGATAAACTAAACTATCACTTAAGAATATTTCTTTTGCAAATAACAGAAAAATATAATAAGGCTACGCTTATATAAAAAACGGTATTTGCTAGTATCTTGAGCCAAACACACTTTGGGGAAAATAAGTAGAGATCTATTGAACTTTGGATAACTGGATAATTAATTATGTCATCAGGGACTAATTTCTGCTTAGCTTCTATTCCTTCTGTGGCAGAACTATTCCTTCTCAAGATTGTAAGATGTCTGTCTGCCAACAATTCCCAGGGATAGTGATCTTCTTGGTCACATCCAGTGGCAGAAAATGTGTCTTTCCATTAGCTATCTGAGAAGAGGATGTAAACTTCTTTCCCAGAAGCCCCCAGCAAACATCAAACACATTTCAAGTTCCTTTTTTGGATCATATGCAGTAATGGACAAAAATCTGCCCTCCTCAGTGGCTTACACATAAATGATCAAGGTCACACACATGTGTTAACATAGGGACACAAACTGTGTCCAACCAACTCTCTCTTGTTAAGGTCACCAAAGATTTCTGTTTTGTTTCCTGCTAAATCCAGTGACCAATTCTCAGTCTTCATTTTACTTGACTTATTAGTATCATTTGACTCAGTTGATCATTTCCTGAAACACTTTCCATTGGTTCCATGACTCTGCTCTCCTACTTTTCCTCCTACCTCACTGGCTATTCCAATTTAGTCTCCTTCACTGGTTCTTTCTCAACATCCTCATATCTTATAGCCCTGGAACAGTCTTCAGACTTCTCTTTTCTACCTACACGGTCTCATCCAATTTCATAGCTCTAAATATGGGCTATACTAACTGTGTGTAATCAACATCATCATCTTCATTAGCAAAATACGCCAAATCAGCAAAATATACCAAATTACAAAATATACCAAATACCATTTTTATAACTAAGTGCCAGAGTAATGTTATCTCATCTACTCCTGAAGAACTTGGTTATGTAGATGGAGTTATTGTCTCCATTTCACAGATGAGAAAACTGAGACCTAGGACAATGTAAGTAACTCTGGCACGGGGTCTCAGAGAAAGTGGTAGAGCCAAGCCTTGAATCTGGATAGGTGGATTCCAGAACCATTTTTTTAAAAAAGATTTATTTATTATTTGAGAGAGAGAGAGAGAACATGCACGTGAGTGGGGGAAAGGGCAGAGGGGGAGAGAGAGAGAGGGAGAGAGAGAATCTCAAGCAGATTACCCACTGAATATGGAGCCCAACGCGGGGCTCCATCTCACCACCCATGAGATAATGACCTGAGCTACAATCATGAGTTGGACGTTTAACCTACTGAGCCACCCAAGTGCCCCCAGAACCATTCTTAGCCACCATGCATTATTTCCTCCACAGTGTCAATAGCTTCTTGATATGTAGCACCTCTGAAAGACATTCCTTTACTTTTCATGCCAGTGTCTGACATTATTATGATGCTCTGCTCTCAGAAGGTTGTTTCTCTGTTCCCAAGGATTTCTTAAACTGTTAAAATTTGTTTCAAATGACTTCAAAATTTTTAGTAGTGAATTTTCCTGCTACCAGGAACATTTTAGGGGCCAAACTGCTAGTGATTCTATTTTCTTAAAAGGAAGACTGTGAATTGACATTAAAAAGAAGCCTAAAATACTCTTTGAAACGTTTCTTTCCCTGGCTAATGCTTTTTTTTTATTTCTGTCTTTCTCCACCATCTTCCTGGAATAATACCTTTGTAAAATAAAACCTTAAAAAGTTGAATAAAATAAAATAAATAAAATAATAAATACATAACAAAATAAAATAAAATACCTTTGGTTTATTGCCCTCCATTTGAAATCTGAATTCCAACTTCCCAATTCCACTGAAATTACCACTATATTATTTTTACCTCAATTGCCAAATCCAATTAACGTTTTTCAGTCACTGTTTTACTCATTTTTTTCTGTGGTATTTAACAGTGTTGATTATTTCTTCCTTTAAACTATTTTCTCCCTTGAGTTCCATGACAACATAATCTGGATTTCTTTGTATTTCTGTGACATTTCTTTAGAGCACCCCTTCCTTGAAGTATGATTAACTTTGCTCTTCTCCAGGGTTACTAGTCCTCTTCTCATTATATTCTCTCCCTGGATAATATCATCTGTCTCTGAGTATAGTCTAAAAACAGATAGCCCTAAATATGAGAACTTCAGCCCTAAATATGACTAAGTCCCTTAGTCAGCATACCCAGAGCTGAGCAATGTGGTCCCCTTTCTCCACTCTGAAACTATTCCATTTTTCTTTTCCCTGTCTGCATTAATCATATGCTATCACTGCTATCCAAAGTCCAGAACATTCTAAGTTATCCAGTGCTTCCTCTGTTCTCTCACCTTCAATACCCAGGTAGTCATCAAGTGATCTGTCAAGTCTGTCTTCTCTGCAGCATCACCGGTGACCTTGTGTTAGTTCAAGTACTGTCCACCTCCAGCCTGAACTATTAAAATAGTTTACTTTTTGATCTTCCTGATTTCAGACTTGCCCATGCAATTTTTTCTTTTTCCACGTTGTTACCAGAGTGACCTTTCCAAATTTCAAATCTGACCATGTCTTTCTCCAGATGAGTTCCTTCAGTGACTCCCTGATGCTTAAAAGAGGAGGTTCCAGCTCAACAAAATCCTTTTTTTTTTTTTTTAAGATTTTATTTATTTATTTGACAGAGAGAGAGACACAGAGAGAGGGAATACAAGCAGGGGGAGTGGGAGAGGGAGAAGTAGGCTTCCTGCTGAGCAGGGAGCCCAATGCAGGGCTCGATCCCAGGACCTGGAATCATGACCTGAGCCAAAGGCAGACGCTTAACAACTGAGCCACCCAGGCGCCCCCAACAAAATCCTTCTTAATCTGGTCCCAGCCTGCTTCTCCAGCCTCATTTCCTTCTACTTCTTACTTCTTACCTTCTTTTCTTTGTCTCTTACTCCTTTTTTCATCCTCCTTCCCCTCCTCTTCTTTTTCTTCTTTTTCTCTCCATACCTTCCTCTTCTTCCTTTTCTTTCAGCATTAAATTGTTTGTAGTTCCCTGAAGATGACAAGGTTGTTTTATAGGTCTAGGCCATTTTAAACACTTTCCCCACCCATTGAACTCCTGTTCATCCTATGAAGGCCAGTTTGCATACTATTCCTTCCAGTTTCTCCAAACTGAATTCATTACTGCCTTTCTTGTACTACTTTTATAATGTGCCCGTACTTTATTATACATAAAGCTCTCTAGTTACAGCTGTTTGGATTCTGTGGCTCTCATTAGATTGTAAGTTTCTGAAAGGTAGTACTTCTGTTTATCTCCTATTACAATGTTCAGCATATAACAGAGTCTCAGCATTTGTTGAGCTGGCTTAATTGAAACCATAAGTTACACAATTTCCCTTGGGATATTAATAGTTTTTCTAGAAATGATATCATACATTTTAATACCACCTTACTGTGTACTGTGTATTCCTGTGCAACTTTCTATTAAACCTAAGTAATTTTGACCATAAGTTAAGCATATAAGGAGTCACATCTATCTATGTCATTGAGATATCATTTATTATTATTAACAAAATACATATGTTATTTTGTGCTAAAAATCCTTAAAATTTTCCAAGTGGAAAAATCATTTCTATTTTCTCATGGAAATGACAGCAAAGGCAGTGCCATCTGGGATAACATTAATAGCTGAATCCAAATAAATTTGATTACATCATTCTCAAGGAATCTAAGTCTCATATTCTTGAGTCATCTATTTTTGCAGTTTCAAATTTATGGCACGTATTGAGAAAGATTATTTAATAATGACAAAAGAATTATTCTGATTGTTATGAGAAAGAGCTCAGCTAAGTTTAACTTTTAAAAACAAATTTAAGAGCTGTGGGAAAATGAACCTTGCAAATTCATCTAATTTCTCTTACAGTTAGGGCATAGCAAAAATTAATTGATACAGACCTTGTATCCCAAGAGTTCTGTTCTTCTGTTTTGATGACAAAACCTTTAAAATGAACAAAATAGAATATGGTCACAGAAATTTAGCTCTCCATAAATGAAGAAGATTTATATCACATGCTAATTTTCCTCTCCTTTAATAAAAGCTTGGTTTATGATGGGAAATATTTATAAAATTAACCCTTATGTAACTATTTTTGTCTTACTTCTAGTCAGAAGTATTGTTTTTTATCGAGGTGAAATTCACATAACATAAAATCAACCTTGTTGAAGTGAACAGCCTACTAGTACCTTCACAGTTGTGCAACCACCACCTCCGTCTAGTTTCAGAACATTTTTATCATGCCATTGATAAACCCTGTATACATTAAGCAGTTGCTTTTCATTCTCCCCTGCCCCAGACTCTGGTGACCACCTATCTGCTTTCTGTTTTTGTGGATTTACCTAGTCTAGCTATTTTATATAAATGAAGCCATACAATATGTGGCCTCTGTGTCCAGCTGGCTTCTTTCATTTAGAGTAATGTTTTTGAGGTTCATCTATGTTGTAGCATGTATCAGTATTTCATTTTATGGCTGAATAATATTCCATTGTATGTATATACACCACAATTTGTATATCTATGTGTCCACATTTGGGTCATGTTCATCTTTTGGACATTGTGAATAGTACTGCTATGAACATCCATGTACAAATAATTGAGTACCTATTTTCAATGGATTGGTGTATTTTTGATAAGGATATTATAGCCAGTATCCTAAATTTTGGAAAGCTGTTTGCAAATTTGACTGAATGCAGACAATTTCTTATCTCAGGATGTATCTAAAAAAACTGAATTCCAAAGCTTTGAGCACTTTTTTCTCTCAAAACTGACTACTCCTGTTCTGGTCGGGAGTGGGGGGTGGGGGGGAACATCAGGACTGATAGTCATGGAGAATTCAATTGTTCATATTTGCTGACTTTCTAGAATAGAAAAATCAGTTTCCATTATACATCATGTACTGTATTCAGGTTGGAGTATAGAAATAAATTTCACTTTCAAAAAGCTTGTGGGTAGTGGGACAGATACTCAAATAACATACTACAAAAACTCCTTGGGACGTTGCTATCACTAGAGTTTGTGCAGGAAGTCATGGAGCAGGAGGGAAGAACATCTAATCCAATATGGACAGGCCCATCAGACTTCCCAGTAGTGAAATATGAACTCTTTCCAAACATTATGAAAGTGAAGTAAAGATTTCCTGGACAAATTCTTCTATCCCACTCCTTAGAGGTAGATATTGTACCCTTCTTGAATATTTTTGTGTAAGAAAATATACATTTGGATTGAATGCACAGAGACAAATATATCTTGAGACAGACTCAAACCATACATATTGCTTTGTGAAATCCTTTTTTGCAGTTAACTATTGTGATGTCTGTCTTTATACATACAAATAAGCTGTGAGACTGAAGATGTATGAGTCAGCCTGGTGAAGAAAAGTGGGATGGGTCTTTTATATAATGAATAGCAGCATGGGTAAAGTTATAGAGATGGGAAAGAGGATGGCATATCCTAAACCTCCAGATAACTTAGTTTTTCTGTGTCGGGAACATGCAACTAGCATTGAAACTTGATAGAGTTGAAATAGAAAAGATTAATATGTCTAGACAATCTATAACTAGATTTGAATTATTTTAGGATTATCAAACTTACTTTATAAGGTCTCTGCACTTTCCTTCTTTATTTCTTGTGTTTCTCTTTTAGGTTCTTAGTGAAACTTCACTTAAAACAGATTTTAACTTTCCCCAGGAGCAATCATTTCATCTTGTTTGTTTACCCAAGTACGGCCCTGAATTGTGTGCAGTTATCCAAAACTTTATTTCAACATTGATTGTGCAGTGACTATCGCTAAAACACTGTGATAAGGTGCCAGGGACAAACAGATGTGTAAGACAAAATCTGTGTCCTAATGGGATCATAGTCTAGTGGAAGATACATATATATAAATATAGGTATTGTACAGATAATTTAGAACTATACGTCAAGACTCTTAGTCTCCAGACTGATGAGGTCAGCGAAGTCTTCTTGACATAAATGAATAGAAATTATCTAAGATAAAAAGGGTGGGCAAAACATTTCAGGCAAAGGATGAAGCAAAATAAAGATCGTAAAAAAAAAAAAAAAAGATTGTTAGGTTTAGAAAATTGCATGCATTTTTGTCTTTTTAGAGCATAATATGGCACATTGTATTAGAAGAGACAGAGGTGAGGAAGTGGGGGTCCTAGTGTATGGTGTTAAAGGGATTATACTTGATCCTTTGCTAGATGGGAAGCCACTGAATGATATTTAAGGGAGACAGACATGGTCAGGGAGGGTAGATTTGAGGAGGGCAGATTACGGCTGCAGAGACCGGTTAACAAGCCATTACAACAGTACAGTTGTGAGAGATTATGGAGCCAGAATAAAAGCAAAGGATGCAGAAGGGATTGGGAGAGAGGCGTCTGAATTAATAAAGATTTTAGAAGTAAAATGAGAAGAACTTAATGGTAAGAGGAAATAATGCTGACAGAAGAGGAGAAACAATGGATATGCCCTAGAATTTTACTTTTGGTGGGCTGCCAAAAGTGCCAGTGCCATTTGGTGAAATGTCTGTGCTACTCGCTAAAAGAGTCAAGGGAAAGTAAGAAAATTCTGGGGGTCAAAATGGTGAATGCATTTTGCCCATAAGGAGCTTCCAAATCATCTCATTCATTGAATAATAAACACATAATGTTTTAGGTTCTGGAAATAGTGATGTACTGGGATGTTTTCAAACTTGACGAGCTCTTCTTTAACTGTCAGAATTTTCACATTGTTTCTTTTCTCCTAAAAGACATCACTCTATTCCATTTATCCCACATAATTTTATCCTAATGCAATATATGTTTTTGCTTGAAAATCTTTTATTGATCAGCCGGTTATACTTTACTCCAAATAATATGTCCAGTAAAATTAGGCTTGACGGGCACCTGGGTGGCTCAGTCGGTTAAGCGACTGCCTTCGGCTCAGGTCATGATCCCAGGGTCCTGGGATCAAGTCCCACGTCGGGCTCCCTGCTCTGAGGGGAGCCTGCTTCTCCCTTTCTCACTTCCCCTGCTTGTGTTCCCTCTCTCGCTGTGTCTCTCTGTCAAATAGATAAATGGAATCTTTAAAAAAAAAAAAAATAGGCTTGACATGTTAATGTTTCTGCTCTGGATTATGTTGCATTATAATTATTGTTGTTACACAGTTGATTAGTGCCAAATAATTATATTACAAATTTTGATAAGTTATTAAACATAGAGAAACTATATTGGGAATGTACATCTTTTTTTTTATTCTTATGTTAATCCCCATACATTACATCATTAGTTTTAGATGTAGTGTTCCATGATTCATTGTTTGTGCATAACACCCAGTGCTCCATGCAGAATGTGCCCTCCTCAATACCCACCACCAGGCTAACCCATCCTCCCACCCCCCTCCCCTCTAGAACCCTCAGTTTGTTTCTCAGAGTCCATCGTCTCTCATGGTTCGTCTACCCCTCCGATTTCCCCCGCTTCATTCTTCCCCTCCTGCTACCTTCTTCTTCTTCTTTTTTTTTTTTCTTAACATATATTGCATTATTTGTTTCAGAGGTACAGATCTGAGATTCAACAGTCTTGCACAATTCACAGTGCTTATGAGAGCACATACCCTCCCCAGTGTCTATCACCCAGTCACCCCATCCCTCCCACCCCAGCCCCCACTCCAGCAACCCTCAGTTTGTTTCCTGCGATTAAGAATTCCTCATATCAGTGAGATCATATGATACATGTCTTTCTCTGTTTGACTTATTTCGCTCAACATAATACCCTCCAGTTCCATCCATGTCATTGCAAATGGCAAGATCTCATTCCTTTTGATGGCTGCATAATATTCCATTGTATATATATACCACCTCTTCTTTATCCATTCATGTGTCGATGGACATCTTGGCTCTTTCCACAGTTTGGCTATTGTGGACATTGCTGCTATAAGCATCGGGGTGCACATACCCTTTCCGATCCCTACTTTTGTATCTTTGGGGTAAATACCCAGTAGTGCAATTGCTGGATCATAGGGTAGCTCTATTTTCAACTTTTTGAGGAACCTCCATACTGTTTTCCAGAGTGGCTGCACCAGCTTGCATTCCCACCAACAGTGTAGGAGGGTTCCCGTTTCTCCACATCCCCGCCAACATCTGTCGTTTCCTGCCTTGTTAATTTTAGCCATTCTGACTGGTGTGAGGTGGTATCTCATTGAGGTTTTGATTTGGATTTCCCTGATGCCGAGCGATATTGAGCACTTTTTCGTGTGTCTGTTGGCCATTTGGATGTCTTCTTTGGAAAAATGTCTGTTCATGTCTTCTGCCCATTTCTTGATTGGATTCTTTGTTCTTTGGGTGTTGAGTTTGATGAGTTCTTTATAGATTTTGGATACTAGC
>NW_023270206.1:11010-13792 GCF_011800145.1 Mirounga leonina
GACTGTTTCCTTTGCTTTGCAAAAGCTTTTTATCTTGATGAAGTCCCAATAGTTCATTTTTGCCCTTGCTTCCCTTGCCTTTGGTGATGTTTCTAGGAAGAAGTTGCTTCGGCTGAGGTCAAAGAGGTTGCTGCCTGTGTTCTCCTCAAGGATTTTGATGGACTCCTGTCTCACATTGAGGTCTTTCAACCATTTGGAGTCTATTTTTGTGTGTGGTGTAAGGAAATGGTCCAGTTTCATTCTTCTGCATGTGGCTATCCAATTTTCCCAACACCATTTGTTGAAGAGACTGTCTTTTTTCCATTGGACATTCTTTCCTGCTTTGTCAAAGATGAGTTGACCATAGAGTTGAGGGTCCATTTCTGGGCTCTCTATTCTGTTCCATTGATCTATGTGTCTGTTTTTGTGCCAGTACCATACTGTCTTGATGATGACAGCTTTGTAATAGAGCTGGAAGTCCGGAATTGTGATGCCGCCAGCTTTGCTTTTCTTTTTCAACATTCCTCTGGCTATTTGGGGTCTTTTCTGGTTCCATACAAATTTTAGGATTATTTGTTCCATTTCTTTGAAAAAAATGGATGGTATTTTGATGGGGATTGCATTGAATGTGTAGATTGCTCTAGGTAGCATTGACATCTTCACAATATTTGTTCTTCCAATCCATGAGCATGGAACGTTTTTCCATTTCTTTGTGTCTTCCTCAATTTCTTTCATGAGTATTTTATAGTTTTCTGAGTACAGATCCTTTGTCTCTTTGGTTAGATTTATTCCTAGGTATCTTATGGTTTTGGGTGCAATTGTAAGTGGGATCGACTCCTTAATTTCTCTTTCTTCTGCCTTGTTGTTGGTGTACAGGAATGCCACTGATTTCTGTGCATTGATTTTATATCCTGCCACTTTACTGAATTCCTGTATGAGTTCTAGCAGTTTTGGGGTGGAGTCTTTGGGGTTTTCCACATAAAGTATCATATCATCTGCAAAGAGTGAGAGTTTGACTTTTTCTTTGCCGATTTGGATGCCTTTTATTTCTTTTTGTTGTCTGATTGCTATGGCTAGGATTTCCAATACTATGTTGAATAGCAGTGGTGGTAGTGGACATCCCTGCCGCGTTCCTGACCTTAGAGGGAAAGCTCTCAGTTTTTCCCCATTGAGAATGATAGTCGCTGTAGGTTTCTCGTAGATGGCTTTTATGATATTGAGGTATGTACTCTCTATGCGTATACTCTGAAGAGTTTTGATCAAGAAAGGATACTGTACTTTGTCAAAAGCTTTTTCTGCATCTATTGAGAGGATCATATGATTCTTGTTCTTTCTTTTGTTAATGTATTGTATCACATTGATTGATTTGCAGATGTTGAACCAACCTTGCAGCCCAGGGATACATCCCACTTGGTCGTGGTGAATAATCCTTTTAATGTACTGTTGGATCCTATTGTCTAGTATCTTGGTGAGAAGTTTTGCATCCATGTTCATCAGGGATATTGGTCTGTAATTCTCCTTTTTGATGGGGTCTTTGTCTGGTTTGGGGATCAAGGTAATGCTGGCCTCATGAAACGAGTTTGGAAGTTTTCCTTCCATTTCTATTTTTTGGAACATTTTCAGAAGAATAGGTATTAATTCTTCTTGAAATGTTTGGTAGAATTCCCCTGGGAAGCCATCTGGCCCTGGGCTTTTGTTTTTTGGGAGATTTTTGATGACTGCTTCAATTTCCTTAGTGGTTATGGGTCTGTTCAGGTTTTCTATTTCTTCCTGGTTCAGTTTTGGTAGTTGATACTTCTCTAGGAATGCATCCATTTCTTCCAGATTGTCTAATTTGCTAGCATAGAGTTGTTCATAATATGTTCTTATAATTATTTGTATTTCTTTGGTGTTGGTTGTGATCTCTCCTCTTTCATTCATGATTTTATTTATTTGGGTCCTTTCTCATTTCTTTTTGATAAGTCTGGCCAGGGGTTCATCAATCTTATTAATTCTTTCAAAGAACCAGCTCCTAGTTCGTTGATCTGTTCTGCTGTTCTTTTGGTTTCTATTTCATTGATTTCTGCTCTGATCTTTATTAGTTCTCTTCTCCTGCTGGGCTTAGGCTTTATTTGCTGTTCTTTCTCCAGCTCCTTTAGGTGTAGGGTTAGGTTGTGTATTTGAGACCTTTCTTGTTTCTTGAGAAAGGCTTGCATTGCTATATACTTTCCTCTTAGGACTGCCTTTGCTGCATCCCAAAGATTTTGAACAGTTGTGTTTTCATTTTCATTGGTTTCCATGTATTTTTTTAATTCTTCTTTAATTTCCTGGTTGACCCATTCATTCTTAAGTAGGATGCTCTTTAGCCTCCATGTATTTGAGTTCTTTCCGACTTTGCTCTTGTGATTGAGTTCTAGTTTCAAAGCATTGTGGTCTGAAAATAGGCAGGGAATGATCCCAATCTTTTGGTACTGGTTGAGACCTGATTTATGACCTAGGATGTGATCGATTCTGGAGAATGTTCCATGGGCACTAGAGAGGAATGTGTATTCCGTTGCTTTGGGATGGAATGTTCTGAATATGTCTGTGAAGTCCATTTGGTCTAGTGTGTCATTTAAAGTCTTTATTTCCTTGTTGATCTTTTGCTTAGACGATCTGTCCATTTCAGTGAGGGGGGTGTTAAAGTCCCCCACTATTATTGTATTGTTGTCAATGTGTTTCTTTGCTTTTGTTATTAATTGCCTTATATAATTGGCTGCTCCCATGTTAGGGGCATAGATATTTACAATTGTTAGATCTTCTTGTTGGGTAGACCCTTTAAGTA
>NW_023270206.1:13892-13997 GCF_011800145.1 Mirounga leonina
GTCCCCCACTATTATTGTATTGTTGTCGATGTGTTTCTTTGCTTTTGTTATTAATTGGCTTATATAATTGGCTGCTCCCATGTTAGGGGCATAGATATTTACAAT
>NW_023270207.1:0-17880 GCF_011800145.1 Mirounga leonina
GAAGCCGTCTCTGGCGTGGCTGTGCTGAAGCCTTGGATGTTCCAGCACCTTCTCTCCCTGTTGGGACATGCAGGGGTCAGCCAGCAGCTGACAGCTGTGCAAGGAAGGTGGGGTGAAGGTCTCAGAGCCCAGTTTGTGCACTGCCCGCTCGGGGATCTAGCAGTCTCTTGTCTTGGGGTGCTCTTCCCTAGGAGACAGGGGTGGTCCATGCAGTAAGCCCCTGCAGACCTTCCGGGTGGGTGAAAGGGTGCTGACGCCCAGGCCCACCCACCCTGCTAGCAGCTGCTCCAGCACCTCTGTGGCTCTGCCTTCCATCATCCTTAGGGGTGTTGTACTTGATGACACTGTGAGCACTGATGGTCAGTCTTTGCCAGGCCAGCCTCAGCCCAGTCCCTCCAGCCTGCTGTTTCCTTGTCCTGTTCATCAGCTGCTCTTCTCCTTTAGCTCAGCCCTGTCTTTGAAGCGAGAAGAAATTACCTTTGCTTTGACATTTAGCATGTTACCTGTCCCCTGGGAGGAAGAAGCAGGCCGTCTCTAGCTGATGCATGTTTGAGAACCAAGCATTCAGGTGTCTTTCCGGTGTCCCTGAGACCGTCCCACCACAGGATGGGCATAGAAGGGCCTGTGGACCCCTAGCCTCTGTCTTCTCATCTCCAGCATGTGTGAGGCCTGGAGGGCTGCAGGGAGGGCCCCTACACTGAGGCTGGGTCATCTCCTGCGGTCTAGGTGCCAGGAGGAACATGCTTACTCATGGAGGGTACAGGCATTGTGAGAGACAAGGGTCTAGACTTCAAAAATCACCCTTCTTTCAATAAAGTTTTACCTAAAGTTAGTTGGGAAAATAAATCCTTCATTGAAGAGTAGAGCCCTAAAATGTTTCTCCAGACGTAAAAATTTTCCATTGTTAAAATGCAAAGGCAGTCTTGCAATTGGCCAAATAATGACACACTGATTCACAGTTCAGCAAAATGGTAAGTAAGTGCTTTGTACGAGTACTACTTCACCAATCCACTAACGTACATCTGCAGAGAATTGCATTCTAAGCCACGGTAAGATTCAGGATCAAATAGATGGGTGAAGGTCCCAGTTTGGAAGTCAGCCCAAATCCGTGTGTGTGTGCCTTTGGTTGAATCAGGAAACCTGAATTACATAAGGAGAAGAGATCAGTCCTTAACCATCAACAAAGTGATGACATCCGCCTTTGTCTGCTCTCTTCCCTCCTACTTCTGCTCATCCCGATGGTGTGCCAGATTTGGTGAATGGGTGAGTCACACCTTATAGAGAGCAGGCCCAGGCTGAATGGGCCAGAGGTGCCCACACAGACATTCTCCCTGACCCTGCTCCCTTCTCTTCCTGGGCAACCAAAGGCCAAGGAACTGTTTTAAGGATTTGCCCCTAATATTTCTCTTGGCCCACCACCAATCTACCCTCTAGCACACAACTTCAGATGCTTTCACATACTGGGATTCAACACACGTTTTCCCTCACATACACACTTTTCTTCACACAGACACTTTTCCTCACACACACACTTTCTCTGGCACACACACACTCTCTTCGCACATACACTTTCCCTCACACACACTTTCCCTCACACACATGCTTTCCCTGACACACACTTTCCCTCACATATACTTTCTCACACATGCACACTTTCCCTCACACACTTTCTCTCTTGAACACACTTTCTCTCTCACACTTTCCATCACATGCACACTTTCCCTCATATGCACTTTCCCTCACTTTCCCTTAGACACAGTTTCTCACACGCACTTTCCCTCACACACTTGCCCTCAAACACACTTTTGCATGCGCTTTCCCTCACATGCGTACTTTCCCTCACACACACACTTTCCCTCACATGCGTACTTTCCCTGGCACACACACCCAGCTCTGCACACACCTTTTCCTTCACACACACAAGCTGTAACACATACACATTCATCCCAGGAAACATCAGGAAAGAAAATGTTACACACAGTAAACATTCAAGAGGATTGAACTTTACCCTTTAAGATACCAAGATAATTCTCCTTTAAGCATTTCTTATGGAAATCTTTCTAAGATATACCATATTCTTACCTGTTTTCTTAAGCCAAATTGAATATATTCAGGTAACTTGATTTTGTTGTAATGTGGTAGTTCTGCCTCTCTGCTCTCAGGGTTGTATATATCTGCCTCCCCCTCTTATAATTTGTGTCTCTTGCAAAAACTAAATTCTGAGAGTTGTGTGCAAGTGGGAATGGTTGACGTGTACCATGCATATGGCACAGTGCTGAGCCTGGGATGGCCGCTCAGGCTGTGCCCACCCCTGGCCCTGCAGTTTGCATATTCGTCAGACCCTCTCTTCCCAAGAGCAAGAACGGGCACCATCTGCAAAATGACTGGGGAGCTTGTGAGGCAGTGGCCCTGGGGGCAGCATCATGCTCTGCTGTTCCTGGTCATGAAGTACCCGGAGAAGCGGGTGACAGCCAGGAAGGGGCTGTGCAGACAGTTACTTAGGGCACATTCCCATAGAAGAGGCTAGAGAATATGTTCCCTCTGGCTCGCCCAAGGCTTCCGCAACTTACTTGACCTGGGAAGTGGCATCTGGGCACGCAGACAGCTTCCCTGGGGCAGCTCTTGCCTGGACCGGGATCTGGCCGGAGGGGTGCCCTTCAGGCCAAGTGATGGAGCCTCACTCAGTCACCATTGGAATCAAAGGGCAGAGAAAGGCCAGGGAAGCTATGAAATCCCAGCGGTCTCAGCAAGTATTGCCTGTCTCGTCTCTTCCTCACATTGGGCAGTTTTCAGAAGATGAACGGGTGAGGTGGAGGCCAGGAGACCCACTGGGAGGCTGCTGACCACAGCTGGACATGAGAACCAGGACCCACCTGTGGGTCTGGAGGAGGAGTCTGTCTGGATTTGGGTATCTGCACAGCAGGAGGACATCTCTCCCGGGGAGGATCCACAGTTTGCATTTCACTTCCTCTGAAATAGGTCATTAAAGACATGTCCTTCCACTTTTGCCTGTTTCTTGTATCATAAGTAAGTGTTTGCTTCAGATCTCTTTGAGGAGCATCCTATGTGGAGCATGATTCTTCCCCTGGCTTAAGAACACCATTCTTCTCATGGGCTGGATATCCCCTGGTGGCTCAGGTGTGATTTGTGTTTAGACATCAGACCACCTTGGCATTTTCGAAACAAAATCAGTATTGAGATAACTTCTAATGAGTGAGTGGCCCTGTCTGGTGTGGAGACCCAGGCACATGGAGGGCGGGGAGCAGACAGACATGGGGAAGCCCTTGTGGGCATGGGAGCTCCAGAGGGCATCTGACCAATGCCTCGCCACACTGGCACAGCAGTGGGAGCTTCCACAGATGAACTCACTGCAGCACGCACCTCCCAGTTGCTGTGCAGCCTGGCCCCTCCGTCAGGACAGATGGCCTGCGTCCTTATCTGCTTCAGGCCCAGGGGATTCACTGTCTTATTTTCAGTTTCTTTAGGAAATTATCTGTATCATGAGCTTTTCAGAGGAGTCTCAGTTGTAACCGTTGTCCCTTTAAAAATCGATTTCACAATTTTAACCTCTTTGACTTTTAACTGTTATTGTAGCCTTGCATTTTTTCCCCAAACAAATGAACCCTGTGGTATTTCCTCAGGAAATGTTACATCTAAAAATAGCATTAAATATCTTTTAAAGAAAAGCATTCTGTCTCTACATAAACTTTTGTTGCATGAAAACATAAAGAGCAAATCAGGTACCAAGGATAATGTTTTCAGAATGAACAAATGGGTACAATTCTGTGGTTTTGATAAAGGAGGCCCTAATGGTTTTTGTTTAAATTTTTCAAAAATTATCAATACAATTAAAATGCATTTGCTGTGGGTGAAGTTTTCTGAGTATTAAGGTACATGTGGACCAGCTCTGTCCTTGACACAGGTGCCTCCCCCATTCCCTGCAGACCCAGGATTGCCAGGGAGGGGGGAACCAGAGAAGGGGAAGGCCCCGTAAGAAATTCCACATGCTCCATGGATAATCCTAAAATACAGCATTTCAGGTGTGCATTTCAGAATTTGATGGGGTGGAACTTGATTGGGCCTCACGTGACAGCAGCAGCCACCTCACTTACGAAGTGTTACTTAGGGTTCCCCTTACAGGCATGGGGGTCAGATCTACTTAATGCAGTCATGGAAACTTCCTCAGTATGCCTCTGCTGTGTGACAATGTGAAGGACCAGGAGATTGCTGCAAGAGGAATCCCCACCATGCTGAGTATTTGCCAGTACCTTTCTATTCCACAAAGACAACTCAGATACCCAGATATAAGACAGAGCCCAAAAAGTGGACTCTTACATAGCCAGCCTGTGAAAAGTGTCCCCTGCACCTGTCTTTTTTTTTTTTTAAGATTATACTTACTTATCTGACAGAGAGAGAGATAGCAAGAGCAGGAACACAAGCAGGGGGAGCGGGAGAGGGAGAAGCAGGCTTCCCGCCGAGCAGAGAGCCCTACGTGGGGCTCGATCCCAGGATCCTGGGACCATGACCTGAGGCGAAGGCAGCCGCTTAACCGACTGGGCCACCCAGGCGCCCCTGCACCTGTCTTAATTGATGTTTTAAATTACCTGATCCTCTCTTGCATTTCAGGATCTGGAATCCCTTGACACCCATATCCAGAACGCACTGTCTGCCCTCTACCCACCTTTTGAGGTCACGGCAGCCACGGTGCTCTGGCAGCTGTTCAGCATGGTGGAGAGACTCCATGGCGGGGATGGGCTGCGCTACCTCACTGACTTCCTCATCCCAGCCAAGAGGGCCCTGCGGCACCTGCAGCAGGAAGCCTGTGTGAGTACCTGCCCTGAGGAGCCAACCCTGTGTGGGACCCTCCTTGGAGCGGACAGAGCCTGTGTGATGATTTTCCCTGCAGAAGGAAACCTGTGAGACCCTCCCCTGCAGGTGACACCTTCCTGCCCTTGACTCTAGGGAAGAGACAGGCAAAGTGTTACTTGGTACCTGGGAAATATTTAAGCTGAGCACATGGAATTCTAGATCCAGGGAATACACCAGTGATGGAGGCAAAGGAGAACCTGAAATTAAACCAGTAATTAAAGCAGAAATAATTCAAGTGAGGATTTGTTGTTTTCTTTCTGAGAGGAAGCTGTGAGATTAGCCCCAGCCATTTTTCTTTGGAGTTTAATCACATAAATGGAGAGCTCTTCCTAGTCCACTCCAGTTTGGGGGTCCATAAGGGTACTGCCTCAGCTCTTTTCCTCTGTCTTCTGGCTCCTTTTTCCCCTAATCCCAAATGATGAGTGAAATAAGGCTCTGTGTTCCTGAAACAGGCTTCTCAGGCCTCCCAGGGGTACAGCCCACTCTGTCCACAGGTATCCATTCTGGTTCCCCCAGTGAAATTTCACCAGAGTCTTTAAACCCAGCCTAATAAATTTCTTAGGTGCTTAGTTTGTTTCTGGGGATTTCTTTTTCCTGAGTGGTATTCCATTGTATGGAATATACCACAATTTGTTTACTTATTCATGGATTGATAGACATTTGGGTTGCTTCTAGTTTTAGAATATTAGGTATAAAACTGCTAAAACATTTGCATACAAGAATCTGTGTGGGTTTGTTTTCTTGGGTAAATAGCTAGAATAGCTAGAAGTGTGATTGCTGGGCCACTCCCAAACTCTTTTCCAAGTGGCTGCACCATCGTGCACTCCCATCAGCAGCTTTGGAGAGCTCCAGTTGCTTAGCATCCTCACCAAAACCTGCTATTGTCAACCTCTTTAATTCTGGCCATTCTATTACCTGTGCAGTCGTGTCACAGGTAAAGTTGTGGTGTTAGTTTGCAGCTCCGTAATAACTACAGATGTGAGGTATCTTTGCCTGGACTTATTTGCCTTGTATATACCCTCCTTGTGATGTGTCAATTCTAATCTTTTATCCATTCTTTTTTTTAGAAAGATTTTATTTATTTATTTGACAGAGAGAGACACAGCGAGAAAGGGAGCACAAGCAGGGGGAGAGGGAGACGGGGGAGAGGCATGCTTCCTGCTGAGCAGGGAGCCCAATGTGGGACTCCATCCCAGGACCCTGGGATCGTGACCTGACCCGAAGGCAGATGCTTAATGACTGAGCCACCCAGGCACCCCTCTTTTGTCCATTCTTAAAAAATGCATTTGTTCTTTGGGTGTTGAGTTTGATAAGTTCTTTAGAGATTTTGGATACTAGCCCTTTATCTGATATGTCATTTGCAAATATCTTCTCCCATTCTGTTGGTTGTCTTTTGGTTTTCTTGATTGACATTTTCTTTTTTTTTTCATTCATTTCATTCATTTTTTTGATTTATTTTTTTAAATATCCAATCAGATAATTCCAAATATATAAGGCTACAAAAGCAGATTTTTGTCTGTAAGGGCCAGGACTGGGGTAAAGCAAGCAAGGCACATGGCATAAAATTTAAGGAGGGCACTCACTGACAGATTTCTGCAATGTCTTCTTGTTGAGTTCTAAGAGTTCTTTATATATTTTGGATACAAGGTCTTTATCCTATATATGGTTTGCAAACATTTTCTCCCAATCTGTGGGTTACCTTTTCATTTCCTTAATATTGTTTTAGGAAGAAGAGTCAAGGTGTTTAATTTTGATGAAGTTCTCTATTTTTCTTATTTTGTTTTCTGTGTCCTGAGGACTTTACTTTTAGGCCTAAGATCCATTTTGAGTTAATTTTTGTATATGGTGTGAGGTAAGCATCAAATTTGTTTGTCTTTCCACATGTCTGTCCACCTGCTGTAGCACCATTTGTTGAAAAGGCCGTCTTTCCTCCATTGACCCACCCAGGCAACTTTGTGGAAAATTGTCAGTACAAGTGTGAATCTGTTCCTAGACTCTGTTCTGTTCCATTGATCTATAAGTCTCTCTTTCCTCAAGTACCGTGGTTTTATTACTGAACCTTTATAGTGAGTGTCCTGAAATCAGCTGGTGTAAGGCCTGCAACTGTTATTCTAATTCCTTTGCATATCTATATAAAACTGAGAATCAGTTTATTTATACAAAGCATCCTAGGAGTTTTGATTAAGATTGCTTTAAAGCCATAGATCAATCTGGAGGAACGAGGTCTTGGGCTATCTTTTTTGTAGGTTGTTTTCGAGGCAACCTTGAAACTAATGACAGCCAGGTTGTAGGTATAGTGCAGTGAGCGGCTGCAACGATTCATGCCTCGATCTTGCAAAGTAAGATCTCGAGCTGTGCGCCAGGGTGTGCCGTGCCAGTAGCTGCCTGCGCACCCCCTACGAGCAGGTGGTCAGGTACCAGCGGCACCCTTCCGACAAGCATCGCTTCATAGTGCTCGTGAGGCCTTCTGCGTTGGAGCAAGTGAACTGAGAAGACAATTTATGGAACTTAATCCTAACCATTTCCAAAGTGCTGTGCTACATACTACTTTTTCCAAAAAGAGTTACGGAATGCAACGGACATGAGTATCACTATGTGTCAAAGGAAATACTTGAAATCCTCATGAATATCACAGGATGCTCGAGAATGGTGGATGCTGTTCAAACAGTCCTTAATGAAGGAAAGATCTGTGTCATGGACTTTAGAGCCTCAGGGTATTCAAGTAGCTCAAACCCACACACGGAAGCCCTATGTCATATTTACAAAGCCATCTAACATGAGTTGTACGAAGCAGTCTTAGAAAAATGCCAAGATCATTACAGGCTACTTTCTGGACCTGAAGTTCAAGGACGAAGATCTACAAGAGCTCAAAAAAATGGAGACACAGTTTGACTAGTTTTTTGATCACGTGATTGTGAATGACACTTACAAGACGCATGTGTCCAATTGTCTACAGTTGAGAAGGCCTAGGAGGAGCCTCAGTGGGTACCGGCAACACGGGTTTCCTCAGATACTGAGTCTTAAGGAGGCCTTCTGCTGAATGCTAGAGCTGTAACAGCGTTCGTCTATTACAGATCTCTGGAGTAACAGCTTCAATGTAAAGCAGCAGTATTTGTCCCATTATAATATGTGCAACTTTAAAAGGAGTGCAGTTTATTAATTAATCTTATTTGAAAAATTATTTGCTTTTATGTATGTAGAGTTACCACCTTGGCTTTCAAAAAAAAATCATTTCCTTTACCTCATATGCAGCAATGGTAAGAGTACAAACAATGTTAAGCCGCTGAGTATGAGAACTGCTCATAGATTTTGTATGGTCTTTGTACAATTCAGATAAAAGAGCTTCCCTAAATAAAATAAGTAGTATTTAACTTCAAAAAAACGGTAAGATCTTTATTAATCAGTACCTTTTATTACTCCATTGATATTGAAGTAGGGCTTTAAAAAAAACTACCACTGGATGACTTTGATTTATTAAATCCTTTGAATGTCTTTTATTTTTTTTAAGATTTTATTTATTTATCTGACAGAGAGAGAGAGCAAGAGAGCACAAGCAGGGGGAGCTGCAGAGGGAGAGGGAGAAGCAGGCTTCCCACTGAGCAGGGAGCCTGATGCGGGGCTCGATCCCAGGACCCTGAGATCATGACCTGAGCCGGAGGCAGTTGCTTAACCGACTGAGCCACCCAGGCGCCCTCTTTGAATGTCTTTAGCTAGAATGACCATGGTAGAGAAATGACCAAGGATGTCCTAGATTTGATTCTTTGTGTGAAGTAGTCTACACAGAGGATGTTTTCCTTTGTGATTATGTACCTTTTGCACAGTTAAAGGGTGTTGATTGATAGCAAACAGAGATAAACTACAGCACAGGGAACAAAAATGCCTGTCCCCTTTCAAAGGTGTGTTTTAAAAAGCTATTTTGACCTAATCTTTTGCCTTCTTTCTTCTGTTAAGTTTCTTTTTCCTTTCATTTTAATCATAAGTCATCCCCCTTCCCACTTAAAAAATTGCTTATTTTCTAAAAATGCTGTATGAATAATTCTACTCTTTAATATCAATGCATATTCACAAATACATAATTTAATAAGCACAAAATGAATTTAGGGATATCCCTACTATTTGCACATTTATATTGCTTTTTAATTTTTAATAAAGAAAATAAAATTTGATCATCTGTATGACATAGGAGAAAATGAATTTATCTCAACAACTATGAATATAAACATATCTTAGTTAATATAAATCAAGGCAGTTTTTATTTATTTACCTGCTATTGTCAACGTATGTGGCTTGAAGAGCATTACTAATCATATCAATTTTAAGATAAGTTGTCATGTTAACCTAAGATTCCAACAACCACCATTCTTCCATCTCTTTGTAGATACAAGAAATGCTTAGAGCCACTCATCAGCTTATCTGTGACTTCCTTTCATCACAGTTTGGCTCAAAAAATGTCTGGGGAAGTTAAAAGTAATCAGAAAGATATAGAAATAGAAGGTTTGCATGATGGGGAGGAAGCAGGGGCAGGGATTACAAGAAAGAAAATAAAATCAGATGGAAGCCAGAAAAGGAGGGAACAAAGCAAAGGCATGGGAACATACACAGTAACAGGATGAAAGCAAAGTTATGAAATGGTAGCCCAGCAAAATTCTAACCAAAGATAACTGGTGTAGCTTTATTCATAACAAACTAAACATAGTAAAAGGCAAAATGCATCATCAAGGCTGAAGTGGATCATTGAGTAATAATGCTGGTAACAACCAGGAGTACAAAACAGTCTGTAAACACCAAACAACATAGCCTGAAAGGCTTGGGGCACACACTGAGGGAATTACAAGGGGTAAACATAGTCATAATGGGAGATCTCACCTCTCTCCAAAGCAAACAGATAAGCAGACCACATAGAGTATATGTCTGAAGACCTGATTTATCTCTTCCACCCCTGGGCATGCATAGTAATCTTAGAATACACATCCCTCCCAAGTACACATGGAACAGTTTCCAAAATTTGATAAAATTCTGGTCAAATTTTACAATTAGAGGATATACATTTACTTCAAGAGTGTATACAACTAGAGAATATTAGAGAACATACACTCTTCTTTAGTGCACTTGTACATTTGCTGAAATTAACCAGAATTGACCATTAGTCATAAGGTGGCAATAAATACAGAAATTTAATATCTGAAGAGTGCAGTGCAATAAAACTACAAATCAATAATAACAACAACACCCTTACATTTGGAAAATTGTACGTGTACTCCTAAATAGAGGAAGGGTCAGAGAATAACAAAGGAAATTGACTAATGAGCAGGTGAGCCCTGTTTCTAGGTAGGGTGTAGAAGTGTGTGAGACTTTTACTCCTGCTAAAACAACCAGAAAACCCTGCATAAATGAGAACAATTCTACTTTCTTTTAAAGCCATCCGACAGCTGTGGATACACAAAGATCTAAGAGAACTAAATTATGGAGAAACAATGACTTCCTAAGTGAGCAAGAACACCTGGGGCCAGTTACTGAGACTGCGGGGAGAGCAGATGGAAGAGCAACCTAACAGAGAAGGACAATTGGTGCTCAGATGAGAAGAAATCGAACATAAGAAACCTCAGGGCTAGTCTCACATTTAGGTCCTTAATCCATTTTGAGTTTATTTTTGGGTATGGTAAAAGACAGTGGTCCAGTTTTCTATTTTGTTCCATTGATCTATGTGTCCATTTTTGTGCCAATACCATACTGTTTTGATTATTATAGCTTTGTTATATAACTTGAAGTCTGGAATTATATTACCTGCAGTTTTGTTTTTCTTTTTCAAGGTTGCTTTTGCTATTCAGGGTCTTTTCTGGTTCCATACAAATTTTAGGGTGGGTTGTTCCAGCTCTGTGAAAAATGCTTCTGGTATTTTGACAGGGATTCCATTGAATGTGTAGGTTGCTTTGGGGAGTGTGGACATTTTACAGTATTCTTCCAGACCATGAGCATGGAATGTCTTTCCATTTCTTTGTGTCCTCTTCAATTTCTTTCATCAATGTTTTACAGTTTTCAGGGTATAGGTCTTTCACCTCTTAGGTTAAGTTCATCCCTAGATATTTTATTATTTTTGGTGCAGTTGTAAATGGGATTGTTTTCTTAACTTTCTGCTGCTTCATTGTTAGTACTTATAAATGCAACAGATTTCTGTGCTTTGATTTCATATCCTGCAACCTTACTGAACTCATTTATCAGTTCTAGTCATTTTTTGGTGGAGTTTCTAAGGTTTTCTATATATAATGTCATGTCATCTGGACATAGTGGAAGTTTTACTTCTACCTCATGGATTTGGATGCCTCTTATTAATTTTTGTTGTCTGACTGCTGTGGCTAGGACTTCCAGTACTGTGTTGAATAAAAGTGGTGAAACTGGACATCCCTGTCTTGTTCCTGACCTTAGGAGAAAGCTAAGCAGAATAAGTCAGAGAAAGACAAATACCATATGATCTCACTCATATGTGTAATTTAAGAAACAAAACAGATGACCAAAGGAAAAAAAAAAAAGAGAGAGACCAAGAAACAGATTCTTAGCTATAGAGAACACACTGATGGCTACCAGAAGGGAGACGGGTGGAAGGATGGGTGAACTAGGCGATGGGGATTAAGGAGGGCACTAGTGATGAGCACTGGGTGTCATAGGTACTGAATTGTACACCTGAGACTAATATTACGCTATAAGTTAACTAACTGGAATTAAAATTAATTTTAAAAAATATGACCACACAAGCACAAAATGTGGAAGGGAGTAAATTGAATTCTACTACTATAGGTTCTTACATTATTTTTAAGTAACATAATAGAAGGGGGCCTCTTCTGCGCCAGGGTGATGGTGAAGGAATGAGCATTTTTATATTTAAAGCAAAAATAATATGTTGTAGTGTGTACGACCATACTTTCATAGTGATGACTTGCTTTAACAGACCAGTCCTGATCACCCAGAGCTGGAGAGAATTTAGAACAGTGTAGTCAGCACGGGAAATCGAGGGGAGAGGGGGCGGGTCTCAGTAATGTGGTGAGCAGCCACCCAGTACTCTGCAGGCCACTCAGGAAAACACCAGCGTAGACTTTTGTCTGTGAGTTAGGGTCGAACACAGAGAGATGGGAGGGGACTGACTTCTCAGGCTCAAGCAATGAGAGCCATCACAAAAAGAAAGTTGATAGATTGGTGGCAGAAACATCTAGAAAATCTGTGCTTCAGAAGCATCAGAAGCAAAATTAAAAGCCAAATAAAAGCTGTTTCTTATGTCATGTTTGCAGAGAACTCATAGAAATAAGTCAAATACTAAGTCCAATATAAAAGTTGGCAGAGCCTTGAAGAGGTAATGTACAGAAGAGGTGCTGCTGTCCATGGAAGACCCGGGAAGGCTGGGCTTTTGGTGGCCAGAGAGGCACAAAGTAGACGACAAGACACAAGCTTTTGTTTACTAATGAGCAGAAGATTATGAAGATGAATATTCAGAGCAGGGAGAATTCAGTAAGGTAAACAGGCTGATACTCTTCTCGTATTTGTGGAAATTGGAATGACCTCTCTGGAAAGCAGTGGTTTAATATGGATGGAGACTCTTTATATTGTCATGCACAGTTTGAATCAGACAACCTACAGCAAATGACTTAAAATACAGGACCAGGAACACCCAGCTGGCTCAGTGGGTAGAGCATGGGGCTCTTGATCTCAGGGTCATGAGTTCAAGCCCCATGTTGGGTGCCAAGCCTACTTATAAAAAATTAATTAAAATCAAATACAGGACCAGATTTATTCCAATAGTATGTATGACAATAATACTTATAATAGTAAAAAATGGAAATAAATATTAGGGGAATGGTTAAACTAATATATAAATATGATAGATTATTATACACAAATTAAAATTATTTTTAAAGAAATTTTTTTTAAAAATAGAGGAGGAAATTATTATGACATAATATTAGGCCAATAAGTGGTGTAAATTTGTCTCATACCAGTTTTTTTTTAAGATTTTATTTATTTATTTGACAGAGAGAGACACAGCGAGAGAGGGAACACAAGCAGGGGGAGTGGAAGAGGGAGGAGCAGGCTCTCCGCTGAGCAGGGAGCCCGATGTGGGACTCGATCCCAGGACCCCGGGATCATGACCTGAGCCGAAGGCAGTCGCTCAACCGACTGAGCCACCCAGGCGCCCGCTCATACCAGTTTTTTAACGTGCACTTTTTAAACCATCACAAGAGGACATGCAGCGATGTTAGGGTGCTTGTGCTGTGGTAGGCCTGTGGGTATGGAAAAGGACTGGTTCTGCATTTTCTACTTTCTTAATTTTAGAAATATCCCCTATTTACTAAAATCAGAAATGAAACCTTGAAAAGTCAGAGAGAATAGAAAACTGATGATTTAGCCTATGGCAACTTTAACTTCATGCTGAGGTCCCTGAGGTGTGATGCTCAGCCCCAGCTGAGACACACAGACATTAACAAGGCCTGGGTGCATGGGGGGTCATGTGGCAGCCAGACTGTGTACACAGCTAGGCCTGAGGACATGCTGAAGACCCTCTAGTGGCCTGACCACTGCACATTCACTGTTCAGTTGTGCCTGGTGGTCGGTTGCTGGGTGGACCACCTGGGGTCAGCCCCAGGACCAGCGGGTGCAGGACCCTGACAGTGAGCAGACAGTGAGGACAGGGTTCCATGGACACACAGAGAGGGAAGCTCATGCCTCTGTGCCCAGTCAGGCCCAGGAAGGCTGCCTGTCCCCTTGCCCAGGACAAGTGGACAGTGGATGGTCTCCATGGAACAATGGGATGTGGAGTCATCAAGGACCCAGGAGGCTTAGCCTCACTTCTCAAGTTCTCCCTCTGACTTTTCCAAAGGACCATAAAAGTTCTGTTTTGTTTTAAGTAGGAGAGTGAAGCTAAACTTTTTGTAGTATAATAATAACTGCTGTGATACATTTTTATGGTTGAAAACCTGCTGCTGATCTTGAGAAATTCAGGTTCTTGGACTGCTGTGTGAAAGCCCATTATAAAGAAGGGCCCTGAACTTGTTTTTAGCAGCTGAACTGCAGCTCATAAACAGTGAAGCCCACCAACTTCCTCTTGAATAAAAAAAAAAAAAAAAAAAAAAAAAAAACCTTGAGTTCTGTCACTTCTTCCTTGAGACACTGTAAATGTTCTGAGCACACCATTTAGGGAAGATGTTGAAATGAGATAAAGAATTACTCCTTGCAGGGATGCCTGGGTGGCTCAGTCAGTTAAGTGTCTGACTCTTGATTTCAGCTCAGGTAATGATTTCAGGGTTGTGAGATCAAGCCCTGCATCAGCTCCATGCTCAGCACGGAGTCCGCTGGAGATTCTCTCTCTCCCTCCCCCTCTGCCCCTCCCCCTGTTCATGCGCATGCCCTCTCTAAGTAAGTAAGTAAGTAAGTAAGTAAATAAATAAATAAATAAATATTTTAAAAATAAAAGTGTGCCTGGGTGACTCAGTCATTTAAGCCTCTGACTCTTGGTTTCAGCTCAAGTCATGGTCTCAAGGTCGTGAGGTTGGGCTCCACCCTTAGCTCAGTCTGCTTGTCCCCTCTACTTCCGTGCTTGTGCTCTTACTCTCATAAATACATAAACTCTTTTAAAAAATAAAATAAAATAAATTTACAGTACCTTCCAAAGGAATAAGATATCTAGGAATAAATTTAAACAAAGAGGTGAAAGACTTGCTTACGGAAAACTACAAAATGTTGCTGAAAGAAAGAAAGGAAGGGCTAAGACATGGAAAGACACCTGTGTTCATGGACTGGAAGATTTAATACCATTAAGATGGCAGTACTACCCAAAGTGATCTGTAGATTCAGTGCAATCTCTCTCAAAATCACAGGAGTTTTTTTTGCAGAAATAGAAAACTCTATCCTTACATTCCTGTGGAATCTCAAGAGAGTCCAAGTAGCCAAAAGAATCTTGAAGAACAAAGTTGGAAGACTCACATTTCCTGATTTCAAAACTCATTACAAAGCTACAGTAATCAAAACAATGTGGCACTGCCGTAAGACAAACATATAGACCACTGGGACAGAGTAGAGAGCCCAGAAATAAACCCTCATATATAGGGTCAAATGATGTCTGACAAGGTGCCAAGACCATTAACTGGGTAAGGATCATCATTTCAACAAATGGTGGTGGGAAAACTGGACATCCACATGTGAAAGAATGAGGTTGGGCCTTACCTCACACCATACACAAAAATTAACTCAAAATGGATCAAAGACCTATGAGCAAGAGCTAAAACTATAAAACTCTTAGAAGAAAACATAGGGGAAAATCTTCGTGACATTGGATTTGGCAGTGATTTACTGGAAATGACACCAAAATCACAGGCAACAAAAATAACAAGAGCTAAATTGGATTTCATCAGAATTTAAAACTTTGTTCTTAAAGGGCACTATCAACAGAGTAAAAAAGCAACCCTCAGAATAGGAGAAAATATTTGCAAATAACATATCTGATAAGGGATTAATACCCAGAAAAATGAAGAACTCCAAAAATTCAACAATAACAACAACAACAAACCCAAGTTGGAAATGGACGAAGGATTTGAATGGATATTTCTCCAAAGGAGATATTGTTGGTCCACAGCACTCTTGGGAGCTTTCCAGGTGTAATCTGAAACTGTCCCTTGTACTCAGAGGGCAGGAAGAGACTGAAGAAAGAGGCGGCTGCTCCAGATTGGCGGGTGGTGGTTTTAATAAACAGAAGGAACTTACATACAAAGCAGCAAGATGGATAGAACCCACCTCTGCCCACGAAATCATGTAAGTTTATATGGAGGCCTCGACCAGGTTCAGTCACATATACCATGCAGGTGTTCTCAACACCATGTCCCTGTCTCACGTCTATGTCCTCGAAGCAGCCTCTGGTAGTGGGAAAGGCAAGCGGAACCCACACCCAAGGACCAGGGAAGCAGGTGAGGAGCTTCCAAGAGCCCGGGTCCAGCTTACAAGTCAGCTGGTGGTTGTGTCTTTTCCATGACCTTCCTAACAGATATACAAATGGCCAATAAGCAAATGAAAAGATGCTCAACTTCACCAATCATTAGGGAAATGCTTCTTATGTGGAATCTGCCCCAGACCTTATGTATGAGTAGGGATGATCACATTAGTCCCATTTCCGGCTGAGGAAACTAAAGTACAGAAGTGGAAGGCACCAATTACAGATCGTGCATGTACTAGTGACATATATTGTGTGCCCTGCACCTCTGCCTTATCATTCAGTAGGTACCTCTCCACCATCCTGGCAAGACTGTGGCTCTCTGTGTTCTATCCCATTGTCAGACACCACCTTCAGGGATGGGCACATGATCTACTGCTATAGACTGAATGTTTGTGTCCCCCACAAAATTTGTATATTGAAACTTCACTTCCAATGTGATGGTATTAAGAAGTGGGACCGTTGGGAAGTGATTCGGTCAATCCCATTCATGCCTTTATAAAGGAAGTCTCAGAGGGCACCCTTGCTCCTTCTGCCATATGTGAGGACACCGCAGAAAGGTGGTCATCTTTGAACCAGGAAGCTGGCCCTGACCAGACAACACACCTGCCAACACCTTGGTCCTGGACTCCCCAGACCCCCAGAGAGTGAGAAGGAAATTTCTATGTTTATAAGCTACCCAATCTATGGTATTTTTGTTACAGCAGCTTCAATGGACTGAGACACCCAATTAGAGTCTTACCTGGGCTTGTATAAAGATATTGCAGACAAGAAATCCTCTTTCTACTTGCTTTATGTATCAGGAGGATTTTCACCTTAACCCAGCCTGTCTGCATAGTGAAGCCAAGTTGAACAAGGGAGAGAAACGGCGCCAGTGACACATTTGAGCCCCCTACTTGGGCTAGGTCTGAAGCTCCTCTCCTCCAGGCTTCCCAGTGACCCAAGACAAATTCATCTTACAACTCAGAGAGCCTTGATTAATCCATAAACTGTCCCATCATCTATGTTCATTCATCCTGGGGCTCACCCTCCCTGTTCCATTTCCCTTGCACTTGGCTGAAGTCCTACCACCTTTCAAAGGCCAGGATAACCGCTGCTCTCCTCTCCAGCTCACTCCCCCTGACGATGCCTGAGCAGAATCTCTGTCCTCTGTGTCCCCACAGCACTTGGCACTCTCCACTCGTCAGCCTGCATTATGGCTGTCTGGGTGTCCCTGCCAGGTGGTACTGGACAGGGGTTGGAAAGACGTGGGGTCCCTGCTCTGCCACTGCAAACCCTATAAAGCCCTACACCAGCCATCGCTCTGATCCTTGATTTTGTTCATCTGCAGAGGAGGGTAGCAACAGTACCCCCCTGCAGCAGACACTTAACTATAACATACGGTCACTCCCGACCCTTGGAGACACCCACTTTCCCAGCATGCCTGTAACCAGGGGCGATCACTCACTCCCTTATTGCCAATGAGAGATAGAAGTCTTCTGGGGGTGAAATGTTCATAAGAACATGTTCCCCTCAGAAAGGAAAGACACATGAAGCCACTTTTCCCTGCTTGGGACACTGTGTATAAGGATGTGATCATTAGGCTGGGGCAGCCATCCCCATGCCATGGGATGACCAGCATCAGGATGAAACACATGCACATGAAGGGCTCTGAATTAGAGAGCACCCGGTTCTCAAAGGTGTCACTGAGCCTCTGCTCAGACCATGGGGCTTGTCTTCTTCACATTTTGCAGGGGGAGAATTCATCCTCTCCATTGCTTAGCCAAGAGTCACCAGGCATCTTGTTACCTGTGGCCCGTGAGTCCCACCAGCAGATCATCTTGTGGGGTGAGGGTTCAATGCCATGATGCATGCAAAGTGCTGAGCATGTTGTTGGCACCCAGTAAATGTTGGTTAAAGTCAGATCCCAACCGTGCCCTTTGGGATCTGGGTGATAGAGCAGTTTTCAGGCCAGGATGGGGAGTGCCAGAGCTGAGGTGTGAGAGCTACACAATCCTCCCACACTCTCCACCCTGAGTCTGCACAGACCCCCAGGAAGGGGGCCC
>NW_023270208.1:0-10878 GCF_011800145.1 Mirounga leonina
CACCCCCAGCCCCACCAAAGCCCCAGATGTCCCCCACCTCGGAGACAGGGGACCCTCCCATCAGACTCAAAGTCCACTCACTTTTTTAACTGGTCCTGGGGTCCACCGTCCTCATCAGAGTAAGGGAGGATGCATCCGTATCTAGAGGAGGCCGTGAGGGCGTCACGTCTACCGTACCTGCTATGATGTCTAGGGTTACCGGCGGACTCCCCGACTAGAACGGAAGCCCAGGAGGGCAGGGACATTTGTCTGCCCTGTTCCCTGAGTTATGCAAAACGTCTAGAAGGGGCTTCACGTCAGAGAGGGGAAGTGCCACGCCCGAGACACACAGCCTGGAGGTGAGCAGGGAGCCACTGGGCAGGATAGGGGCCCTGCTCACCTTTTGAACAGCAGGTCCAGGACCTGCTGGGTGGTGGTGAAGGCTCGGTAGGTGCACAGGAAGATGGTGACGTAGGAGAGATCGCTGCCCTGGAAGGCAGGCACCAGGTGCTCCACCAGCTTCTCCAGCGTGCCTGCCTTCACCGTCCGCACCTTGCAGGTCTCATACAGGTTCAGGGCGGCCTCGTTTTCACACTGGGGTGGGATGAAGGAGGGGTGCGTGGTCAGCGG
The DNA here is from genome assembly GCF_011800145.1 of Mirounga leonina. Taxonomy (NCBI): domain Eukaryota; kingdom Metazoa; phylum Chordata; class Mammalia; order Carnivora; family Phocidae; genus Mirounga; species Mirounga leonina. The sequence continues at coordinate 610 of NW_023270208.1, forward strand.
CGGCATGCTGCGCCGCCAGAAGGGCAGGGGACTGGGGCTCAGATGAAGTCCCAAGTGCGCAGTGACGTGTGGCTGCAGAGGAGACACGTGTGTCCCCAGCCGAGAAACCAACTCAGCTTTAGAAGCGGAATTTGTGATGGGGAGTGACGAAAAATGCAGACACAACCCTTCCGGGTCAGTGTGTTGGCTGGAAGAGGAAGAGCATTACCCCCAGGCACCCTGGCAAAACGTGCCCATTCTAGAGACGAGAAGACAGAGGCTCCTTCTGGGCAGGGAAGAGCCACGGGTGTTCCGTGCATCACCGGGGAAACGGCTACAGCAAGGAATGGAGCCCAGGCCCATGGCACTGAAGAGCTGAATCACTGTGACAGCCGTGACAACCGGCCTCCCTTCTGGAATGTTATGTAGCCGAGTCAGGCCCGACCTCTGACCCGGAGGGGTCACGTGGCTGTGCTCCAGGGGACAGCAAATTGTAGAGGAGCCTGAGCCTCCCCCGCCTTTGGGGAGAAACTAGCCCTTCCAGGCGTGGGGACGTGGAAGGCTTGCAGGTGTGGAAGGAGGGGCTGCGGGCTACCTGAGACGGGGGTGCGGGGTGGGGGGCAGGAGCTAAAACCAGACAGACTGGGGCAAAATACAAAATCACCTGGGGCCCAATATGAAGTGGAAACAGTAGAAAAGTGTCTTTGTTGATGTTTAAGCAGATATGTGCACAATGACTTTTTTTTTTTTAAGACAGAGAGAGTGCATGCACGTGCACAGGAGGGGCCGAGGGAGAGGGAGAGGGAGAATCTTAAGCAGGCTCCACACACAGTGCAGGGCCGATGCAGGGCTGGATCTCACGACCCTGAGATCGTGACCTGAGCCCAAATCAAGAGTCGGACGCTCCCAGACTGAGTGTCCCAGGCACCGCTGTGCAGAGTGACCTTGCTCCTGGCCAAGCCTCTGACGCAGCGGGGAGGGCGTGGAGGCCCAGGTTCCTTTGGGAGCGGGACTGTGGGGCCCTTACGCAGGAAGGCCATGGGAGGGAGCCCAACAGAGCGGCCAGAGAGTCTGGAACCCAGGGCCTTCTCAGGGTCCTGGGGGTGGAGGCCCTGCGGCTGCACTCACCCCAAGCCAGCGCTGGCCCTTGTTGGTGCCGTGGTGCGCCTGTACCTTTCGCAGGGAGATGGAGTAGATGACCCCGTTGACCAGCTCCTCACCAATCTCCTGCGTGCAGCTCTGCGGAGACAGTGCCCGGCCACCGGGCGGGGGTGTCAGGGGCTGCCCCCACGAGCCTTCTGGTCCCCAGGCCAGGATGAAATGGGCCGACAGCTCGAGGGCTCGGGAGTCATGCCGGGGCAGGTGGTCGCTGCCCCCAGACCTCCCCTTCCCACCCCATCAGCCACCAGCTAGGTATGAACAAGACCAGCCCTCCAGGCTCCCGAAGCCCCCAGCAACCTGCTCACGCCCAGGCGGGATCACTTCCCCTGCCCCAAGAGGGGTATTGTTTTTCGGTCATGTCTCAGATGAGTATGCAGAGGCTGAGGGAAGGGCGCCACCGTGGGTAAATGGCAGCCCCAGGAACCCCAAGGCCCTCCTCATCTCTCCCCAGCCCTTCCTGCCCCCACCCCAGCTGACCCAGCAGGCATGGGTAGCTCCTCCTGGCCCAGCCCTGGGGTCAGCATCACAGGTCGGGGGCAGATGTAGGGCATCCCCGGCAGCCACATCTGAGGCCACTTCCTTCCCTTTCTGCTCATTCATGCCCTTGTGCCTTCTTGGGCAACAGAGGAGCTCCCGGTTCCCTGTCTGGCATCCCATGCATGGGGACAGGGTGCAAACGGTGACTGTGCAGACATCTGGGCAGACTGGGGTTTCACAGGGGACAGGAAGGGCGATCGTCTGGCTGCTGCCTGGACCCGGAGCAGAAAGGAAAGGCCCTTGTTTTAGGCGGCAGCGACCCCTCCCACTGGGCAGGCTGGCCCTGGCTGGCGAAGGCCACTTAGCCACATCGGCTCCGGCTTCAGCCTGTCCAGGGAAGGGGGAGCCTGCAGTGGGGCGGGGGCCTCTGAGGGCTTAGGGAGGAGCTGGGAGGTGCCAGCTGGCCCAGGACCATCAATCAACGGTCCACAACAGCGGCCGGGACCGCGGGTCACTGCCCTAACCCAAGGTGGGTGTGGAGCTTACGGAAGACCCAGGCAAAAGTGCTGACTTGGCACACCCACAGCCTTCCCTGAAGCCCTCGGCCTTAGCCGGGCCTCTGCTGCACCCCCAAAGTCAGCGACAGGGTGCCGGGGCCTCTCACCTCCTCCCACCCCTGTGCGCCGCGGGAGGCCAGCTGCCCTCTGGAAGGCCACTTCCTTTGACCTGTGGCCGCCCTCCCACGCTGCGCACTGCACCAAGGGGGAAGCCGCTGCCATCATTCTCTCCAGAGAGAGAGCCAGCCTGTTTCTGGGGAGTTAGCAGGGAACCCACAGGCACAGGTCCCCCTGGGCGGCACCTCCCACACCCACACCCCTCCAATGACCCAGGCCTGCGGAGGTCCAGCCCCTCTACTGAGCTGGGGAGACTCCTCCTGAAGCCGAAAAGCTGAGACATATGCTCACTTTCCCTCCCCCGCCTGGAAGAGCCCTCAGAGGAGACAGGCTGCAGACGGGGGCCCCACCACCCTGCCATGTCCTCAGGAGTCCCAGGCTATTTCCCGCAGAGGCCGAGCCTGGGCTGGAAGGGCCCGGCCTTCTCCAGGGCTATTTTAGCCACGTGTGGCCCAGGGGAGGAACACCCGGGTTGCGGGCAGTGATCTGGAGGCCCCGCGCAGGACCGGCCCCGCCCCGCCAGAGGGCCCCGCACTTGAACTCCACACAGCACCTGGCTCCCAGTGAGGCTCCGTCAAGGCCTCTCGGCCAGGCTGGCCATGGCGGGGCGGGGGGGGGGGGGGCTGCGGGCAGGCAGTGGCCAGCCCCTGGCAGGTCCAGAGAGCAGTCCCCCCCTTCCCACAGAGAGCTGTGGGCCTTGCCGGCAGAGCAGCTGGCCTGCGCATCACATGGTCCCCAAGCCCCGCCCCCACCCCCCAGGGGCCCCCTTCTGCCAGCCGGTGGGGGACGGGGCGGGGGGGGGGGGGGGCGCGGGGCGGGAGGCCAGGAGCCACACAGGCTGGGACTGGGGTGGGGGTGGGGGAGTCACCGCCCTGTCACACAGATGGGGAGCTGCTCTGGCTCATTCACGCCACCGCCCGCTGCGGCAGGAACAAAAGCAGACCCTCAGAGCTGAGTGCACATGCCCTGTAAACCACCTTCCAAGACCACCTTCCAAGAGATGGCAGAGGGGCAGGCTCTAAAGCAATCTGCCCTGGGTCCGGGGCAGAAAGTGCCAGAGTGGGATTTGTTTCCTGCTCCTACCCCCTTCCAGGGTCAGAGAAGGAAAGCAGCCAACGGCCTAGCATCTGCCCCCCAGGACCCTCTGCGGAAGGACGGGCAGAGCGGAGCGCACACAGGCCCACGTGGGTGGTGCTCTGGCAAGGGGCCGGGGTGGGGGTGGGTGGGCAGGGGGGCTCCTGGGGGAGGATGGGAGTGGCCTACCAAACAGCAGATGTCCTGGGAGGGGGGGACTCTGCAGGGCAGGGTGGTGCTCGGCTGACTTCTAGGGAACAGGACGCCACAGGGATGGCTGTATCCTTGGGGGGCCAACGTCCCCAGGGCCCTGGGACCCAGTCGGCAGCTGGGCCTTGCACATGCTGCCTGGCCTCCTGCGGCTTGGGTCAGGGGAGTGAGGGTGGACTGGTGCCCCCCCCCCCAGGCCCTGGTAAGCAGAGGCCTGCACAACGGGCACCTCTGTGCCCCACACCCTGCTGTCCCTCTGAGTGCAGCCCAGAGCCCCAGGGACAAGAAGGAGAAACGGCTTGGGTGTCACCTGATCAGCCTTCTCAGGGTGACAGCCCAGCAGGATGCCTGTCCCCAAGTGACTGCAGGCAAGGCCCCGTTCCCTCAAGGGAGACTAATGGGGTCGCCAGGGCCCATCCCATCCCTTATTCTGGGATAGACCCAAGGGGCCCTGCTGGCTTTTCCCCAGCCCCGCCATCTCTCCGGGAAGGCAGCTCATGCTGGAGATGCACCTTCATTCTCATCACCCCTCTGCTCCCCTTGGGTGTATATTTCCCGCGGAAGCTACAACGAGGGGCCGTAAGGGGCCTCCAGACCCCCAGGGGCCTCCTCCACAGACTGGCTCCTCCTACGGAGACCTGGTCCAGGGCTGAGGCACACAGAGAAGAAGGGCTCGGGCTTGCACTCTTTGGGTCACATGTGGAGAACCAGTCCCACTTGGGCAGGGCGGGGGTGGCTCCGACCACAGTGCATGCGCATCCATGAGATGGGGTCCTTACTGTACCTTGCTGAGCCTGCCACCCAGGGCCATGAGTCACAGACGCCACCCCAGGCCCTCACCTGGACATTGGTCAGCACCCTGCAGCCCTGGGCACATGAGGCCCGCCCCTCCCCAGGGCCCACCAGACCCCAGGACACCGTCTTTCCTGAAGGGCTCTGACTTCCAGCTTTGCCAAGCCTCTGTGCCCCTGGCCTCAGTGAGCTCATCCGTGAAATGGGGAGAAGAGCAGCAGCTCTCTCCGGGGCAACAATAGGGGTCCGGAGAAGGCACCCAGCACGTGGCATGTGAGAGGGCCCCGGAAACGGGAACAAAGCTGGCACCACCTGCCGACCCCAGCCCCCAGGAACTGCTGACAGACACCTGGGGGGAAACCCTGAGGCGCCCTGTGGGAGCCTCCAGAAGGGCCACCAAGGAGAGGGCTGGAGTCCTAAAACTGCCCGAGCCAGCCCCACAGCTTTCCGACTTCTTGGCTTTTTGCTCACATGCAGGAGCCGCAACGGGAGATGGACCAGAGGGCCTGATCAGCCCTCCTGGGATCCCAGGTTCCTGGGACAGTTTAAACGAGGCATCCGCAAACATTTGCAGAGTGGAGACCAAGGCCCGAGGCAGCAGGTCTGGGCCGAGGAAAGAACCCAGGACTTCTTGAGTCGCAAGTCCTGGTTCATCTCTTAGACCATAAGCTCCAACAAGTAGGGGAGATGAAAAAGCCTCCTGGTGTGCAGCAGGGCCCTGCCCCCACCCTCTGGTGGGTGTCCTGTACCCTGAGCCCGAGGACATAGACAGGACCAAGTGGGGACCCCAGGTCAGCCCTGGACGGGGGTGGGCCACACTCGTAGCCCCAGGCATTGCAGCCCATAGAGGGAGCCTGGGCCTGGGACGTGCCAGCTTGCCAGGGCAACCAGGGAGCTCAGTGACCCCAGACCCCCCAGTGACCCCAGGAGTTTGGGGATCAGCCTCGCCCAGCCCCCAAAGAGGCTGTCCCCAAGAACCCTCCCCACCAGCCTGAGCCCAGTTACTCATCAGCACGTAAAGAGAAGAAAAGAAGGATGCCCCAGGTGGGGTGGGGCTTATCCACGCTGGCCCCGCCCACCGCCTGTCCTCTTGTCCATCCAAGGCCGGCTCCTGGCTATCAGGCTAGCAGGCCACCCCACGTCAAGCCTTTCAGGGAGTGTAGCTGGTGACAGCTGAGGAGGAGGGTGGCCTGGTCCCAAAGGGGGTGCAGGGCAGGGCCAGTGGAAGGTCCAGTCCCAAGAGCCACAACCAAGCGTCCACCACCAATCACAGAGTCCGATGTCTGTGGGCACTTCCTGGGGGCCGGGCTTTTTACACACTCATCACATTTAATCCTCCCAACACCTCACTTGATGGGTGAGGGAGGAGCCAGGAAGCGGCAGCAGGGCAGGGATTTTAACCTTGGCCCACGAACCTCCCATCTAGGCCTGGCGGCCGCCTTGCTCCACTATGGCTGCCGCATGCACAGGCTCAGAGCAGAGGCCAGAGACGGGAAGGCCTTCCTCGGGTGACTCCGCTGGTTGGGGAGGGCGGGGCCAAGAGACCAGCTACGGGAACCGGGCCTGAGAATCACCATGCCACGTGTGCCGGGCGGTGGGCGGCATAACCCCAGAGCCCGGGGCACGGGCACTCCCCTGGCACCTTGTCAGAAAACGCAATCACGGCAGCCGCCACCTGTCTGGCTGGGACACTGTGCCAGGCGCTGTGGGGACTGCCTGTCAGGCTGCCGGTCCCACTCAGTCCTCACCTGAACCCTAGGGGAGGAACTGGTATCAGGTCCATTTTACAGATGAGGATAACCGAGGCTCCGGGAGTGGGCGCCGGTCTGGGGCTGCAAGGGGCCAAGCGGGCATTCCCCCGCAGCTCATTCCCCTCTCCAGCTCTTGCCCAGTGTGTGTGACCCCGCCCTTTGGTTCAAAGGACACTATGGCTCCAGGTGTGGCTGCCGTTCCCGTTCCCCAGAGCGCAGAGGCAACACCCACACCCCAGAGCTCCCCACACGCAGGCCCTTGAGCCCCTTGCCCCTGCCCTGCTCACCAAGCAAGCTTCTAGCTAGCCTCTGCTCACTCGCAGCTGTGGGCCGGCCGCCAGGGATGCAGGACTGGGACTGCTCAAAGACCTGCTCCTCCTGCACTAGACTGCAGGTTCCAGCTCTCATGCCCTCAGAATGGGAGCGGGGAGAGCCGCTTCGCTAGAGCTGCGTGTCCAGGAACAATGCGTTTCTGAGCCCAGGAGGCTGGGAGCCCGAGCCCGGGACAGGGTGGCCACAGCATGGTGCCATGCCCTGGGAGCTGTCTGGGCAGCTGGCCAGCACCCCTGGGAGCCCGTCTTCGACTCCTGGGCACAGTGTCCTGAAAGCACCCCCACTGGCTTGCTCAGAGGCTGCCCAGGGCCAGTGCGTAATTCCTCTAACTCCTTCTATGAGCCATGAAGATGGCCTGGAAACACACGTCCAACTTCTAGGTGGAGGATCCAACCAAGCCCTGCCTGTGAGCGGCCACCCAAGGCTGAGTCCCACTGTCCCTGCTGCTCCCGGGAGACAGCTTGGCATGCTTAAATGTCTCCCACCTACACAAGGAAGGAGGGCCCAGTACCAGCCAGCCTGGCCCCCCTTCCTCTTCTCCTGGGACCCCTGAGGAGTCAAGCAAGAGGGGAACCCCAGGGTCCGTGGGGGCCCAGCAGGTGGCAGGCAGCCAGTCCCCTCCTGAACTCCACAGGCCCCGCAGCCTGGAGTGAGCTAAGAGGCCCTCCTCACAGATTACGGAGTGCAGACCGATAAAGGCCCCGCCCCCCCCCCCCCCCCCCAAGGCTATGCTTCTAAGGCCTCCAGTGTCAAAGGCAAATGAGCCCTAGGGCTTAAACTGAAGTGCAGCACGAAGTGTGATCAAGAGACCAGACAACCAGGAAGGAGAGAGGAGGCTGGGGGGAGGGGGGGTGCGGACTCTCCTATTTATTTCTACCTGAAGAACAGAGAAGCCCTCCTCATTCCATTCCACCCAGACTGTGCTCAGGCCTTGCGGTCACAGGGTCACACGGTGGGGGTCAGAATCCCGGCTCTGCCACTTACTAGCTCGGTGAGTTTGTGCAATCTAACCTCTAGTGCCTCAGGTGATTCCTTGGTTAAATGGGCAATCCTGACAGCAAAGAGACAAAAATGCATGCAAATTCCTCAGCACAGAGCCTCCCACGAAGTGCTGGCTCCTGTTGGCTAGGTTTTTAAACCTTCGGGGTCCAGCTGTGGGCTTGCTCCTTCCTAGAAGCTCTTCCCAGTGTCCTCTGGCCCAGAGGACTTTTGCCTCGCTACCCTTCACTTGACGGGGGGCTTCTGGGCTGCCTGGGCCTGGTCCTGTTCCCCTGACAGCTCCACTGCCCACCCCCCCGCCCCATGCACTTATAATTGCCTAAACAGTAAGCTCTGCCCTATCCTTCTCAGATCCTTGCAGCGGGCTCTTGCATACAGTAGGCGCCCAATAAAGAATGGCCCCCATTCAAATCCTGGCTGCACATCTTTCTTAGCTGTGCGTACATTGAGATCAGGGACTCCACTTCTCTGACCTGCCGTCTACTCTAACGTGGGGCTGACAACTACTCTGCAGGTGTGGGCGAAGGCAGCTGGAGTGAGGGCCTGGTACCTGCAGCCAGTAGGTGCTACAGACTGAAATCTCCCCCTGCCTGGCCAAGGCAGTGGCCTGCCCACAGACGAGGGCATGGGCCAGGTGACTCGCAGAAAGCACAGAACCCCTCGGGCCGAGCTGGGTCAGCAGTGACCTGGCTTAGGATCAAGATGATGAGAGGATGCCCAGATGTGCAAGGACATCTGGCAGCTCAGAGAGGGAAGGGCTGGGTTGAGGTGTGGTAAGGAAATGGGGACGAGGGTAGGGCAGGCAGAAACTGCCTGGCGGTTTCCAGAGAGGACAGGGACCCCGAGCAGGGCCGCTTTGGCTCTGGAACGCTGCAGAGACCAGGAAATCAGCTCCAGGATGGGGGGTGGGGGTGTGTTGGCAGGAGGGACAGGGACTTCCCCGCTCGGCCCATGGTAAATGGTCATTGTGTTTGGTTTCCGGCAGTGGCCTCCTCTCCTGCCAGGACCCTGGTTTTCCTGCCCTAGCCAGAAGCTTCCCCTTTGATTTCTAAATAGCGGCCATGGCCTGGATCTCAGTGCTGAGGCCGGGTGAGGGAGAGCAGCAGGGAGAGAGGGAGCTGGAGAGGGGGAGGGAAAGGGGGGAGGGGGAGATGGAGGGAAGGCAGAACCCTGGGCAGGGGTAGGGCTCAGTTCCTCTGGGATGCAGACAGACCAAGAGGGAGGAAGAGAAGCAGCAAAGGCCCGCCCCACCCAGGCCAGGAACCTGCCCGGCCCCTGTGAGCACGCAGGCCAGACCCTCCCAGCACACAAAGCCCAAGCCGCTGCCAGACATAATGAAAGTCAGATGAGTACTGGGCTGGTGTCAGGCCTCCCACCCCCACCCTCCCTGGGGGTCGCTCCAGCCGCCAAAGACTGGAGCTGTGGGTGGATGAGGGTTGGAGAACTCGCCTGGCCTTGCCACCCGCCAAGCTCAGGAGGAATCTCCCAGGCCCACAGTACCCCCACCAAGAGCTCCTGCCACGCCTCATCTCCCCCGCGCCCCCCCCCCCCCCCCCCCCCCCCCCCCCCCCCCCCCCCCCCCCCCCCGCGCACAGGGCATGGGGACATAGAGACATCTAGGGCCTGTCTAGGCACTGGGACTACACAGAGGCACAAGATCCAGGCTGGCAATCTCCAGCAATTACAAGGTACTGTGGCCTAAAGTGATGGAAGGGGAGGGGCCACCAAGGGGGGAGGGCTTACCTAACCATCAGGGGCTCAGACTTCACCGTCAGGGCTCTGGCTTGGCTTAGATGTGCACTGTAGCCTCCGGACCCAGAGATGGCCTCTGTCCAGGCCCCATGCCCAGACAGAACGCGGCCCAACCCTGGATTCCGTCACCTCTGCCGCAGTCAGGTGCACAGTCAGATGGGAGGGGGAGGGCACCCCCCCAACCCACTGTGACCCCATGACCCACTGGGCCCCACTGCCCAGAGCACACCAGAAACGAGACCCAGCCCTCACCTAGTTATCCCCACCCCTATTTGTGACAGGCACACCCCCTTTTCTGAATCCTCTCAAATCCTTATGAATTCAGGGTGTCTGCATATTTTCGGATCAAGCAAAAATGAGTCACCCCCTCGGCCCGAGACGCTCTTCCCTCAACCTCCCCGCCTGGACACCTAGCTGCACAGGTTGGAAGCCTGCCTGTGTGCCCTCCACCTCCCTTCTCTGGGCAGCCCTGAACATCGGATTCACGTCTGCCCGCAAGGGGTACCGCCTGGAAGGCCCCCGTGGTGCCAGCTGCTCCAGGAGGAGCTTGCCACCCTGACCAGTGACCAGCTCGCCACCGGCACTGCGAAGCCTGACGGCTGGTGCAGGCCGCGGGCAGGCGATGCACTGCGGCCCAGCCCCTGCTGTCAAAAGTTCGCAGGCGTAAACAGTGACAGCCCGCGGGACCAGGTCTACCCGGGCTGTAGGGGCGCGGGGCCGGCACAGCTCGGCTCCGTGGGGCCACGCACCGGGACGGATAGAGAGAGGGGCACGAAGTCCGGCTCTGGCCCCCAATCGCTTGGACCGTTTGGGCGGCAGCCCCCCACGCCCGCCTTGCTGCCCCCGGGCTCGGCGCGAGGAGCGCGACTTCCCTCCCCGCCCGGCTCACCCACCTCCAGGCGCGGCAGGTCGGGGTCGAGCTGCGTGAAGCTGTGCAGCACCACCGGGCAGCTGTCGGGGCCGCCCACCTCCAGGCGCACGGCGTCCCACACGCTGCGACTCCGCCGAGAGCCCGGAAACAGCGGCTCGGCGGCGCCCGCAGGCCCGGCCGCCTCGGCCCACATGCG
>NW_023270209.1:0-1597 GCF_011800145.1 Mirounga leonina
TTTTTCAAATATCTAGAAAGGCAGTCAAAATACTATAACTAAAATTTTAATTAACACTTATAATGATTAGTGATATCAGTTGTGGATCAATCTGTAATGTTGACTTTATATGTTGTATACACTTTTAACATATGGGAGGGAGCATTTATTAAAAAAAGAGATTCACTTCTTAAATCTGTATTATAAGAAAATCAGAGCACACTTTAACAATTTTAAAATATTATTGAAGTACACCATTATTGATAGGAAAAAAATCTGGAAGAAATAAATAACTAAGCCATAATGAAACAATAGTCAAAACTCCTTCCCCAACATAGGAATCTCCTCTACAATGATCCTAATGAATGGTTACCCAAACTAGGGCATGATGATGGAAATCTCACTATCACAAAAGGTAAGCCTTTTGATTATTGGGAAGCACTATTTACAAAGTCTCCTGCTGTTCTGAGCTAAAGCCTGTACTCACTGTTTCCAATCCTGCAATGTGAAAATAACTGAGCTTCCCCTCCCTCACTCATCTCACAGACCTTCTAAGAGTTGAAGATGGCTTTGATATCAATACCCAGGCCAACCCTTCTCATCCCAATTCCTTATATCATCTATATATGTCAAAGTTTCTAAGTTCTTCTACTTCCTGGCTATCCTCTAGGCTGAGAACAACTGGATATGAAATAGGATGAAATTAAACTGCTATACAATCAAGTATGGCTCTTTATCTCCTTGGATTATAGCTATGATTTATTTGATACCAAATCCCCGGTCAACAAGGTAACCCCAATTACCACATTATACTTGGGAGAAAACAGAATCAGCTTTATAATAATGTTTTACTACTCCATTTGCAGAAATGCACTGCAATAAAAAGTTAGGACAGCTAGTACATTCTCAATACAATTCTTGAAAAATGCTTTGAATATTGATGTTGTTTTTCTATAGCAATACTTATAAGGGATGTCATTATTGATATGGTCTGATGTACATTAACAATTTCATCAAAGATATAAGCCTATGACCCAAAATTAAAAAAAAATTGTTTTATAATCACTTTTTAATAATTATATTACCTGGTACCATAATCCACAACCACCCAATCCTTTGCAGTTCCTGTGATAGCATCATGATGTTGAAACAGTCCCAAATTTCTTCTGGCTTCTGTCAGTGCCATGTAATGGGATGATGAAAGAAATTTACTTATCTTGTATTTCTGAGCTTGTTTCAGGGCGAAATAGTAAAGAATTTCAGCAGCCCTAATTGTATAAAACAGTCATTAATTCTTATTTCAAAACAAACATTTACTATTTAAAATATGTGGTACTGATACAATTTTTAAATGCGTTTTTTAAAAAATCTACATTTCAGCACAATTGATAAAAAAGATATTGATAATAAACATTCCTATAAAACCATCTAGGTATCCATCTAATATATCTAGATTATCAATCATCAGAGAACATCATGTCTAAATTGATATAAAGGACCCTTGTTCTAGATGGTCCTGGAAAGAAGCCAGTACCCACTGGCAGCGAGATAGGTGTACTTATGTATAACATAGTGGAAAAAAAAAAAAAAAAAAGCTCGAAACAGCAGTAAAAAGTGG
>NW_023270209.1:1697-33007 GCF_011800145.1 Mirounga leonina
ATCAGAGGATATGGTTCAAGACAGGTTTCGAAAAAGTTCTTTAAAAAGAGATATGGCTTGGGGTGCCTGGGTGGCTCAGTCGTTAAGCGTCTGCCTTCAGCTGAGGTCATGGTCCCAGGATCCTGGGATCGAGCCCCACATGGGGCTCCCTGCTCCGCGGGGAGTCTGCTTCTCCCTCTCCCACTCCCCCTGCTGTGTTCCCTCTCTCTCTGTGTCTCTCTCTGTCAAATAAATAAATAAAATCTTTAAAAATAAATAAATAAAATCTTAAAAAAAAGAGAGAGATGGCTTGATGAAGTAAAAAGTTTAAGAAGGTTCTTTATGCCAAACATATTAAGAAGGATGGAGAGAAAACCAAGGCAGCTTGAAAATGTATCACAATATAAGGAAAAGGATAAATTTAAAGTACTTAAAAAAAAAAAGAATTGTTTTAAATTTTGAAATAATTAGAAGATACTAAATAATCTCTGCCTTTAAATTCTAATCTTTCTAAAATTCATGGCAGGAGAAACACTAAGTTTGAATTAAAGAAATTGTGTATATATGTTCATCTATACCCATAGCACATATTCCTGGCTTTGCAAAGAGTACCTATACATATAGATATCCCAAAATGTAAAAAGGGGGTTTAAAAAATATTTTCTTCTTTATACTCTTCTATCCTATCCAAATGTTTTACAAATGAGCATCAAGATGAAATATCTATAATCAGACAATAAACTTACTTTCAAGTAGATTACATTTTGAAATTTGTCATTATTATGTTTTTTTGTCATTTTATTTTAAAGCAGAATTTTCAAAATATATTATTACTCACACTAAGTACTTCACCTTAAATATGTTCAATAAATTAAAATTGAATCAATATTTGTAACTCTTTGTCACTAAAAAATAGTTGACACTTTTAAAAAAGTGCAGTAGTCCAAAAGAATCTCTACATTACTTAGTACTTTCTCTGTTTTTATCATAGGTAGTTTAGAGTAACATAATAGAGAATTAATATTCTATTGGGCAAGAATGCATCAATCTCTCTAATATAGAAATACTATTTTATTACAAATACAGGAATATGTATCCATCTGGCACATTTGTGAATATCCCAAAAAAAAGGCAAAGATCAGGCTTTTGAAATAATGCTGACAGCAAGAAACAGTAAAAATAAAAAAAAACACACTACTATACCAAAGTACAACTCTGGGAGAAATTCATGATCTTTATAAAAGGGCTTTCCAAAATGTACTATTTCTACCAGTACACAGAAGAAGGTAGATATAACATGACTTTTTATTTTTAATACTGAGATTCATCATGAAAATTAATCATCATGAATTCATGATCTGAACTAAGCTGAAAGTGAACTCATCATGAAAATGAATTAAGCTCCCACGCTACACACACATAGAAAGAGCCCCAGGAGCCTCCAGGGTGGTTCATCCTTACCAAAAAGCAACAGGACCCACAAAGATAGCTACTAGCCACGTGTGATTATTTATTTACATTTAAATCAACTCAAATTAAAGGAAATTAAGAGTTCACTTCCTCAGCCACACTGGTCACATTTCAAGTGCTCAACAGTTACATGTGGCAAGTGGCCATACTAAACAGTGCAGAAAACAGAAACAGAAGATTTCTACCACTGCAGAAAGTTCTGTTGGACAGTGACTGAAAGTTCTACTGGACAACGCTGGTTAGAGCGTTTTTGTTTTCTCCTGACTTTTCTGCCTTCTCCCTGTCACTATGCTTTTTCAGCCAATCACTCTGCCGCCATCAGTTCTCATCTCTTTCAAGTTTTGCTCTTCTAAGCAGAGAATCACACCTATAGAAATATGTTTCAATAAATAAGAACTGAGGTGGAGCCTCTGAAGTTCTCCCACATATAAAATACATTAGTTTTAGATTGTGTACTTTGAGGCCCACATTTTAGCCACAGAGAGGCCCTATTTGTTCCTTGTGACCCTTGCTTGTTTCCAGCAATTTAGTCTGTCTGGCTACTGACCTGCAGACACACATAACAATGCCACTGGATATTATCACGGTGTGCAAACAATACCAGTAATTAATTAGAAACATATAAAACATAAGATACAGGAGAAAGTCTAATCAGATAAACTGCTTTTTCAGAACAAAAGCCCATATAATAATCTGATTATGCACTGGAGACATAGCTCTGATTGCATTAAAATTTCACAATTACATTAAACACATCCCAATACTGCATACATGTTGTATATTATGCAAAACTCTATGCTATGCTATGTGCTATGATCACATAAAAAAGGTGAATAATTAATGTAGCTTTCTAAACGTAAATTTTGTACCTTAGATGGGATTCCAATATCCTATCCATTCGTTTGTAGAAGGGTCTGGATGTAAAGTAGCCGCTCCAGTAATGATCGTCTCGGTCAGCATAAGTGAAAAAATCTCCACTTAGAACAGGGAACATGGAGTGGCTATTCTTTCTAATGGTTACATCTTCTTTATCCAGTGCATCAAAATAATCTGATAAAGTCCCAAACTGTATCTAATAAAAAAAAAAGTGACACTTATTCATCTCTACCTTAAAATTACTTCTAGCACTAAAACGAAAAGTTAACAGTAAATATTTAAGATGCGCTTTCCAGTTAAGATGAAATTCTAGCTCAGATTTTACAAAACTCAAAAGCAGGGGGAAAAATATACAGTAGCTCTTTCACTTGCATCAGGTCCCAAATTAAACTAAAATAAAACTTACACCCCTAAGGGGTTAGAAGAACTACTGAGATATACAAATCTGTGGATCTGAAAACACCTTACCAATCTCCAGAATTTCAAAGTGTGCAAGGGTCAGGGAATAGAATAATTCAGAGATGAATAAAAGATGGGAGGAAGCAGCAAAAATAAAACATTTACATACAGTTTGGTTAACCATTAAGTATTTTCATATGTCATATGCACATACACTCCCCTGGCCTCCCCATCCCCCTTGCTTGAGCTCTCATAAGGGAGACTTTAAGAACAGCAGGTCATTAAAAAAATGGACTTTCTCTACCAGCAGGTAACATTGAATAGAAGTAAAACACAAAGAGTGACAAGAACTGCAAGGTTGACTGCTCAAATGAAAAGGTCTTTTGACTAATGATTTAAATTACCAGAACATAAATCCATTTTTATGAGCCCAAGCTATTCCATAAATCAAAGGAAAAAAGAAGTATTATACCACACCATGTAAACAGATATTAAAAGGCAGTGTTTTTAGAGATAAACAGAGAATTTAACAGGGAATGTATTTCTTTGAATATTAAGATGCTATTTTTGTTGTTTCCTACCACACACAGATACACACACACACACAAACAGATACTAAAAGCTACTTTGATTCAATGTGGCAGAAAAATAATTAAGAGCAGTTAAAAACAGGGGCGCCTGGGTGGCTCAGTCATTAAGCATCTGCCTTCGGCTCAGGTCATGGTCCCAGGGTCCTGGGATCAAGCCCCACATCGGGCTCCCTGCTCTGCAGGAAGCCTGCTTCTCCCTCTCCCACTCCCCCTTCTTGTGTTCTCTCTCTAGCTGTATCTCTGTCAAATAAATAAAATCTTAAGAAAAAAAAAAAAAAGAGTAGTTAAAAACAGTGAGTAGCACTCTAGAAGAGTGGTTAAGAACAGCACAGAACCTGGATCCAGATAGCATTGGTTTGAATTCCATCTCTTACCATTTACCTAACAATGTGGTTTTGAGCATATTTATATATTGTCTCTGTGTCTGTGTTACAGCTAATAGGGTTCTAAGTAAAATGCTTAGAAACACAACTGGGAAATAATGGTCTAAGTTTTAGCTATCATTTTTCTATTGCAAAGGCAAAATTTCAGCTGGAAACATGATGATATTAGTAAGACAAATAGAAGTTATCATGTACCTGTGACACAATAAATTTTATAACAGCAAAATAGATAATTATTTCTAAATCCTTATGTTTACATCACAGAAAAGCAATTTTCAACAATATTACCTAGTCTTATCTTGGCTTCACCAAATACAATGTATCTTGGGCAAGTTAATATATTTGTGCCTCAGTTTCCTCATCTCTAATGGGGATAATTATAGTACCTACCAGAAAATGTTCAGAGAATTAAATAAGTTAACTAAAGTGAAGCACTTTAAAAAGTTAATAGCAGGGGTGCCTGGATGGCCCAGTTGGTTAAGCACCTGACTCTTGGTTCCAGCTCAGGTCATGATCTCAGGGTCATAAGATCAAGCCCCACATTGGGCTCTGTGCTGGGCATGGAGCCTGCTTAAGATTCTCTCTCTCTCTTTCCCCATCCCCACGCCCCCGCACCCCCAAAGTGCATGCTCTCTCTCTCTCTAAAAGAAAACGTTAATAGCAAATAGTAAGTACTCAAAAATTAAGTGTTATTTATTACTCACTTAACACATTCTAAGAAGCAGAATATAAGTGTGTGTGTGTGTATAACCATGAGGGTCACAAATGCAAAGAAATACAGCATTAACTTCAGGCCCAATAGTACAGACAAGCTCAGGGAAGTATACTGATAAAAGTACAAAAATATTCAACAATCTAAATTTCTGACTCACTTTCTCATCTATATAAAAAGGGATTTCTATGAGATAACAAAAATTCCCTTCAGTTTCAGATTTTAGGGAACTGTGGCATGCTACAGAGTTAATATTAACAACAAAGTATACCCTTTTAGAATATTGTAACTAATTTTTGGTATTAGCCAAGATGAAAGTATTTCCTTCTTGGCAATTGCCCCAGGCAAAGTTCATTTAAGTAGCCTGGTGAGCATTCTCACAAACTTAATTCAATCTCAAAGGACTGATAATATAATCCTGTATCTATCCTAGAGTAGTTTCAAAAGAAATTATTTAAGAGTGAATTTTTCTATAGTCTCTTGGTAGCTCAAAGTACGTATTCCAAATAACCAAAAAAAAAGTAGATGTTTTTTACTTCAAAAGGCAACAAATTATATCTTTAACATAACCTTAATCTTAAACATAATCAAACTCCTCTATCAGAGCAACATATGAGAAAAATACATAAATTGTTAAATAAGTGATGACCAATGGGTAACTGACTGGCTTGGTTGGTACAATGTCAATTTTTTAGCCATCTAAATTCAATTGCTTACTTGGGTTTTTCCTTTCATTAAAAGAAAATAATAAACTGAAGCTTCTGGCTTGGACAAAATAACTTCAAACATCCTACAGAGAACAGATACTAGATAAACCACAGAGAGAAAAAAAGCTTTTGTTTGAAGGTATGTAAGGACAATCAAAGCAGCCAACACTTGAGTGACAAAAATTCCAGAAAGAAAGGAAATGCATGAAGGTTACTGGGTACAAGGTTAGAATGCAAAAGTCAACTGTATTTTTATACATGGAATATACCACATTCATGGATGGCCTAATATTTGTAAAGAAGTTAACGGTACTCAAATTGATCTATAGGTTCAATGCAATGCCAATCAAAATTCCAACTTTTTTTGGTAGAAATTTAAAAATTGATCTTAAACCTATACAGAACTATAAAGAAAACCAATGTAATCTTGAGAAAGAAAACAAAATTAGAAGACTTATGCTATCAGAAATTAAGATCCATTCTAAAACTATAGTAATTAAGACAGTCTGAGACTAAATAGACAAAATTGAATAGAGTCTATACAAGAGCCACACAAATAGTTTCACTCAAAATTAATGAAAAAGATGATGCTGCAGTAAAGTGGGCACACTGGTCTTTTCAATAAATGGTGGTAGATACCCATATGGGCAAAAATGCACCTTGATCCCTGTCTTCATACAATTCACAAAAAAATCAATTCCAAACAGATTACAGACCTAAATATTGAAGGTAAAACAATAAAGCTTCTGGAGGACAGCTTCATAGGAAGCGTATTTTCATAATTATGGGGTATAAACAAAAATTTCTTAAGCAGAACATGACATGGAAAGGAAAATACTGTTATACTAGATTTAATTAAAACAAAGAATTTCTGTTTATCAAAAGACAGCATTAAGAAAGAAATTAAAAAACAGGCTCACATAGTGGGAGATAATATTTGCATAACGTTTATCTGAAGGAAGACTCAAACCAAAATATATAAAAGAGTTATAAATGGTACAAAATAAACAGACAACCCAATTTAAGGAAAAGTCATCAAAAGATTTAAATAGTCACTTCACAAAAGAGGATACCTAAATGGCAATAAACTTATGAAAAGAGGTTCAACTCATTAACTACCAGGGAAATATAAAATAAAACCATCATATCGATCATAAAAAAATAAAAATGAAAAAAAAATCCTAACAAAAAATTTGAGTAAGGAAGTACAGCAACTGAAATTGTCATACAATGCAACGACTAGTGCATCTATTTTGGGATACCATTTGGCAATATCTACTGAAGTTGAACATGTGCATACCCAGTGACCAAAAATTTCTATCCCATTTTATACCCACATAAATTTACATACATGTATATAAAAACATGCACAAAATATTCAAAATGACTTTATTTGTAATACACAAAAACTGGAAACAACCCAAATGTCCATCAATAATACAATGGACAAATCGTGATGTATTTATCAAATGGATATTAAAGATAATATACAGTATTAAAATTGAATATACTGTGGGGCGCCTGGATGGCTCAGTTGGTTAAGAAATCCAACTCTTGATTTTGGTTCAGGTCATGATCTCAGGGTCATGAGAATGAGCTTCACATTGGGCTCTGCACTCAGTACAGAGTCTGCTTGAGAGTCTCTCTCTCCCCTCCCCCTCCCCCCCCCCCCCCCCGCTCATTCAAATCATTGCCAAATCTTACAAAAGTAACCTTATTTTCCCTTCTATCATCATGGTTAGTGTTTTTTCTTTTGAAATGATACAAGAAGGAAATCTTAAGTATGTGACCCTGAGACCATGACCTGAACCAAAATCAAGAGTTGGATGCTTTTTAAAGTGACTTTACAAATTGCCCTACTGGGCAAAGAAGGAAATAGGTAAAATACAAAAATCAGTACTTTAATTCTTTAGAATGAGTGGTAGATCCTTTTATGGATCTCAAAACCATTCACTAGGAAGATGTACTTAGGGATAAAATACCCATCTGCATATGCCATCCCCTAAGTAAATGTTTGTGTATCAGCTTCATCTTTGAGGAGATTATAGAGATGATTTAAACATAGACCTAAAGTTCATAATTTGGTAGAAATTCAGTTGTAAGTATCTTGAATACACCTGGCAATTTATTTAAGTTTATTTAACTATTTAATATTATTTACATTTACTTAATAAACGTGAATTCTCCCTACATAAAATGTGACCTATCATCAGCTTTCTAATTTCCTAAACAGTAACATCTCTTCCTTTCTGTAGTATTTCCACAAATATTCTACTGTCTCATAGGTTAGTATGTGAATATAATAAACACATTGGGTAATTTTCTCATATAGGGTCTAATATAGGACTCTTGTTTGAATCCTGACTCATGAAACATATGCTTAAAAAAAAATGCCTGTATGTGATCAGGAAAATCTGAATCTATCTGGATATATGATAATATTGAATTATTGTTAATTTTTTAGAATAATAGTGGCATTATGATTGCATTTTTAAACAGAGTCCTTCTCATTTAGATACATACTGAAATGATTACAGATGAAACTACATGACTACTATTTCCTCCAAAATAATCCCTGGGAGAGGGTGAGAGAGGACAGTGAGGCACAGCTGAAGTGAGAGTGACCTCGAGTTGATCAATGTGGTAGCTGAGCTATGGATATGGGGAGGCAGGGGTCAGGGGAAGGGTACTTAAGTTGTTCTCAAAACTTTAGGGTACATTCAAAATTTTCCAAAAGGGGGAAAAAAAAAAGAGAAAGAACTACAGGTAAATGATTAATTTTGGAAGTCTTCTCAACTAAGAAAGAATGCTAGTGTATTCTCTGGACACAAGACATTCATTTGCAAAATTCATGACACGTTCATCTGCATTGCCCGTCACATTACTAAAATCACAAGGATGCAGCCGTCAGAGAAACAAACTTTTGATGCTGGTAGAAAAACAGGACATCACTGAAAACTGAAGATCACAACTTAGTAGGTGCATATTTACAACTACATAAAAGTAAAGTCTCTTTAATGCTGTAGGAATGGGGGGAAAGGGACAACTTCAGAAATGCAACTATAGTACTAGATAATTTTCCTCTTTAAGAACTACACTCTTACATACAAACTACATATTCTAGGAAATATTGGGATGTGGGACAAAGAAACTAAGGCTGTTGTGTTTTAGCCTCATTTAATAATGAAGGCTCAACTTCAAATACAGTATCATAATTAAATATTTTCAAATTACCTTAACATTATACTCAGGATGAGAATTCATATAATCAAAAAGCAGCTGATAATTCTTATACTGATGATCCCATTCTATGCGTTCACAGTAGCGAAAATCATCTCCTAGTGGGGCCAGGACAACTGTAGTACGGAAGAGCTTTGACTTCTTTCGGTACTGATCTAGAAGCATCTCAGCCCTACAAAAGAAAAAGGAAAATAAGAATAGTACTAAGAAAAGGACAATGGGGCAACTCATTAAAAAGTGTATTATGTTAAAAGAAATTGTTGTATATTTTACCTGTATTCTAGGTTAGTATGATTTATAAGGCAGATTTTTTAAAACTACTATACTAATTTTCATTATCCACTTAAAACATTCATAAATTTTGGGGTGCCTGGGTGGCGCAGTTGGTTGAGCATCCAGGCTTTTGGTTTTGGCTCAGTCATGGTCTCTAAGTCATGAAATCAAGCCCCGCATTAGGTCCTGTGCTCAGCGCAGAGTCTGCTTGGGATTCTTTCTCGCTCTCCTTCTGCCCCTCCCCTCTGCTCTTTCTCTCTAAAATGGATAAATAAATCTTTTTAAAAATATATTCATAAATTCTTACCAGAAAGAAAAACCCACAGTTTTCCAATGGATTATCCTTAGAGAAATAAAGTCACATACCAACTTTGACATAAAATTACTGGGAACATCAATGGCCTCCTGAAGCCTGGCCATAGACAGTGGATCCCAGATTGCCTGTATTTTAAAATAATTTAGTCCAAGAAGACAATAAGGATTTCTTATCTATATAAACTTTGAAGTTGGCTTTGACTCAAGATGCCTTTCTCTAATTTGATCTAAACTTGCCTGATTACACATAAAAAAATTAATAGTTTGAATGAAACCAATTATAGAACCTGATTTCCTCTTCAAAAGGAAGAAAAACAACTCACTTAACACCTGCCATCAATAAACTGGATATCTGTCAGTGTCCTTCTCAGGGCTGATCAACAGATAAAGTTTTGGAGATCAAATAGCTTTTTTGATTTCTACCTTCCTCAGATCTAACCCATGAGTCCAAAGGTCAGCTAAATACTAAATGTGCTGATGTGTTTTTATATTTCATATTATTCTAGTATTCTGCAGAAAACCTTTGGGGTTGAACTGCTGAATGCTGAACTGGGGTACCTTTTGAGGAAGTCTAGGAATACAAAGTATTTAAGAGGAATGGCTTATAAAAATGAAATTAAATAAGCGGATGAAGAACTCAGAGTAGTTCTCTATGTTTGTAATGCCAAGCTTAAGAAATCAGTGATAAATGACTAATGTGCTTTTTACCCAGTATTCCAATTTTCATTTCTAGGGTTATCGAGAAGTTCCAATTCACAATATAAAAACTTACAAAAGAAACTCAAAGACCATCAATAATGGAACGAAGTATTTTATAGAATTAAAAACATTTAACTAAATTTAGAAATTCACATGATCTTTTTATACTGATAGTCTCTGAAACTGCTTTGCAAATATTAAATTATTAGCAAAATTCAATAACTTGGTGAGTAAAATATAACCATAATGTTCTTACATAACATAGTTTTCTGAGATTAGCGTTCAGTAGAGTACTTAATTTTTACTAATAATTTACTAATATTCCACACTTAACCAAAAATAACCTTGGATTATTAGTTATAATTTAAAAAATACATGTCTAATGAGATTAATCAAATAGAAAGAAAAATAAGAGAAAAAAACCAAACATATAAATCAGATATGAGAAAGATACACTGTGACTGAGCATCCAATCAGATTCCCCTAGGCAACCAGCATAGAAAAGGATAAGTGATCATTTAAATGAATGCCAAGGTTTACTACTAGATATACCATATCTTGTGTGTATATGCATATGACACATAAGAGGAAAGAATCACAAACATTAAATGTGAGTCTTCCATTCAGCATCTGTCCTAACTCCCAAGCTCCTGCTCAGAAGGTGTCAACACGGAATTCAAGAGACCAATCTATACTACCTGGTAGAGAGTGGATATTCACTAAATACATTGTACACTAATGCCAAATGAAATGACCAATATCACACTTGAAGATGTGCAGCAGCAATCTGCTCTTCACTCCTACCAGGTTAGAAATGTCAACTTAACTAGAACCAAGAAAAAAAAAAATTTCCTAGAACATCCTGTATCATTTGACACATAAATCACCATCATATGTAAAATACGTTGTATGAGAACAAAAACTCAACGTGATAAAGAATGGTACCTCTTTATTTGCGAAGTAGAGGAACCTGCTGAACTAAACAGTACCAATTTTATCACCTGTAAATTGTAGTTAAATTTCATTTTCTTTAGGGTATTAAAAATCAAGTGCCACTAAGCTGGAATGCCCGTGTTTGCTCTCCATTAATCACAAAGTAAAAAGGACGGTGATACCTGGATGTGAAGTAACCAGTAAAGATTTCAAGAATTATAAGAAGTTTTTTAAAAAATCTACATAAGTATTAAATAGACTCTTTCATCTCTATGCCCCCAGGTGCCTGGAAATCACTTGCAGATTCACTGGAACTGACTGAGCACAAGGTATGTTCCTGGGGGGCAATCTTTGTAGTGTCAGATGGGACACAGCAAAAGGATTACACAAAATAGCTTCCCCCCTCCAATAATGCACTTTAAACAGGTACTCTCAGCAACACCCAAGAAAAGAAAAAGAGGAGCCTCACAAGGTCTTTGGTGCACTGGGAGTCCCCAGTTAAAGCATCTGGTTACCTTCAAAGAAATTCCCTATCTCTGACCCCCTGAGCTACAGAACAGCGTATGCTGCCTAGCTCTATACCTTTTGCCACATAATACACTGGATTATTCTCCTCCGCCTAACTAACCTAAGCCCAGAAAGCACGCTATTCACTCTTCCTCACTGATCTTCACTGCTGTAGGAACCAATAAAATGAAACCAGGTTGATCCCTAATCTTGGGACAGTTTTTCAAAAGAACTATAAAAATCAGATTTTGCTGGAAGCGATCTAAGGCTTCAAGAAGGCTGCCATGTTAAAATACTTTTGTGTGTGCCAGAGTGAGGGACCCTCAATGAAATATTTTATGGCCACAAGGACTGACTCAAGGCAGAGACTCAATCTCACCTTCTCCTTCCAGTTTTTAAAGAAGCAATTTTTAAAATAAATAGACTTGATAGTGCACAGTGCAAAGATCTTACTTTATTTAAAAGGCTTTATCATTGTGCTTCGAAACCACCTGGGGGCATGGTTATGTTGGCACCCTATTCTCATTTTGTTGGGCTGGAGATTTTTTGAAAGCTCCCTGGGTAATGTGGGCAGCCATGCTTGGTAACTACCGACCTGCCTCATCCTTGCCCATTTAACCCTCCTGTGGAACGCAGGATGCCTGGCTTCTTCTTAGCAATTCACACGAGCGTGGAGTTCCCAAAAACCATCAAACTTAGAAATGGCAAAAAAAATTGCACATAATTATTGTTATACAATTAGTGTACACAATATGATGAGTTTAAAAATATTCCTACACTCGTGTTGCCATCATGTTATTGAAAATTTTTTAAGGATAACATGTACAAGAACCTAGGCAGAGTAGGTTTTCAGAAACCAGAAATTCCAGGGTCTTAAAAACAGTTAATGAATGTTGTGGTTTCAGAATTTATGGCTGTCATCCTACTTTAACTGTTTATAGCTACCCCCCTCACTCTCAAAAATCTCCTCATGTGTTTAATAAATAACACGATCGATCTAAAAAAATAAAATAAAAGCCTGTATCATTTTTCTGCCAGAGGTGAGTGGTTTATATTGCAACACAATGTTTTATTTAAAGGCATGATACACCAGTAATTTTTAAGTGAAGAAATTAAACTTTAAAAGCAAACAAATGACAAGTATAGGTAATGAGATGCTTCCGTCATGAGCATAATTTTCTTCCTAAAAAAAATGATTCATCCCTTTTTTATTTAAGTAATTATCTTTAAGTATAAATATTCCTAATTAAAAATTGTCTGTAAGTCAAAAATATCAGAATGATCGAAAGAGTGTATTCATCAGAGCTGGGCAGCATCCATTATTATTGAAATTGTATTAAAAGAACAGATAATTATACTCTTTATGTGTTCCATTTCAATAAACCTGTTTTTGCAGTTGGGTTGCTTTTCTTACCAATGTATACAATAGAGACCAGAAGTTTTATTATCAACTAAAGTATGTGAGATCAATCAAAAGCAGCAGAAGGCTTTTATAATGAGGGCAAAGGAGAGGGTAATAACAGACTGTTATAGGTTCTCCATTGTATATTGATCAACTGTTGTTCATTTTCCATTAAGTTATAACACATAAAAGGCACAGTCAAAGCTCTGCATTTTTAAGTTGCTTTAGATCTGGTTGAATAAGTACCTTGAGCATGGATAATGTTGGCTACTGAACCCTTTAGCAAAGAGCAGCAGAGTTGTTGCTTTGCTCAAGATGCTGTCTTAATGAAATGCATATTTTCATACCTCTTTTGGACATTTCCAAGATGTATTGTTTCTGGGGGGACTCCCCAGGGACAACCAAATCTGCCTCCGGGAAGCCGTTTAAAATCAAACTGGCAGCATATTTTAGGATCAGGTCCGCACGTATGAGGGATGTCATAGCTGTAGAAAGGCATCATGTGGCAAAAAATATCTGTGCCAGATCCCAGATCTAAAATAAAGAGCCAACAGACAAACCTGGATTTATAAATTGTGTTTTCCCAAAACTGTTCAAAATGCCAGTACTTTCTACATATATAATGCAAGTTCCACCCTAAATCTACAACCTACTTAACTACTACTCATACATAAACTCCAGTGGCATTTAAAGACCACCAGCCTGAAGGAAGAGACTCACATCTCAGTCTCTCTCTACCTCCTCTATCTAAACTGAGCAGAGACCCATCACGGACCAGCGTGTGCTGGCCTGGAAAGATACAAACGAACAGAAGCAAAAGTTATCCCTGGCTCATCCAAAAATATGGGCTGTGTCCATCCCTGGCTGCCAGCTCCTTGCCACATCTGTCCCCACATCAGTAACGGGACACACTGGGGAAGACCATGACACTAGCCGCAGAGGAAAGGAGAGAAGGAGAGAGGAAGAGAATAAAAGGAGGAAAGGAAGAAGTAGGGAGGCTTGTGAGAATGCTGGGCAAATTCCTATCTATTTCTCGCTGTGAGGAGAAGAAAGGGCAACCGGAAGAGTTCACAGAGTCTCCCCGTTGTTCACCAATGAAGAGCCACTGGGACTTTTCACCAAGAAAGCAGCACAGGACAAGGGGAAGTACTTCTTAAAACCAAAACAAACAAACAAACAAACAAACCCAAGAATAAAAACGAAGCAAACAAAAAATATACTGAAAGGGAGCACTGGTTCCTGATGCAGAACTGTCTTTAATTAAATCCCCAATGCCAGCAAGTGTTGTTATCACTGCCCTTGAGAGGTCAGATCAGAAGCCTACCACCCAGTGATGGAGGACTTGAGCAAGCGTTAAAAATGGTTACCTTTTAGGCTCCTGACCTGTAAATACCTCTCCCTCTTTATTTATAAAGTGTGGATTTCTACTTTTCAGCAATGGGTTATGTGCTGCTTTTATGACAAAGACAGACACAACAACGAAAACAAAAAAGCAACACGCACGTTTTAAAAAATGAGAATACCTCCTTCATTAAGAACCAGAACACACAAAGAAGCTCAAATGAGTTCCAAAACATAATTTTGAAGCAACATGTTCAAATCTATCTGGTAAGTGCTAAAATATTCCAGTTCTATCTCATACTCCATTTAGTTAATTACCAGCTCTTTTCCAAAATTTAAAGCTTTTATAATTTGTATATTTTTGTGCTGTCAGTTGCTTCACTGAATCACACTCGAGTGTGACATCACGGATGCTGGTCACTAATGCTTGCTAACCGCACAGAGGCCCTCGGTGACAACTCTTCTTCCCTTCTCCCGTAGATCAAAGACACTCAACAGCCCCACCCCTTCGCCTCACCCATACTATTTAGCAGCTCATTTACACGTTTCAGTTTATCTGCTGCTGTTGGTCTTGTCTTTCATCAAATTAAGACTATAATTTCCTGATAGGCAAGGAAGTTTTCTGTATTTCTTCCAAGCATGGTATTAAGTACATAAAAGTACTCAGTACTTTCTTGCTGATTGGTATTTATGGGCAATTTGAATGTAGGCAATACTGTTAAGTAGGGCCTCTTCAAATTAACAATCCCTTTTTTTTAATTAATATGCTCTTTGCATTTGATCAAACTATACAGGATATAACCCCCTACAAGTTCTCGTTTTCCCTACAGGTTTTAATTTCCAGAATAAAAAATTATATAGTTAATCTCTTTCCTTATTGAAAAAACAGCAGTACGTATCAGGAAGTTACTGTCTAGATTTACAAACGATTTTTTGAAAACACTTAAGGGGGGATCTAACTTACACAGGAAAACAAGTATGATGCAATGCAGTAATTTCTGAACATTGTTTTAGCAACGAAACCCTTTTTGTGGATGAAATCTTACTGAAAGCCCAGTACCGGGAAAGCAGTGAATGGCGGGGGCTTAAAAGCCTGGGCTTCTGAACTACACAAAGCTGGATTCAGATCTCGCCTCTGTACCTACTACCTGTACAACTTTGGCAAAAGGCTTCACAGCTCTAAGCATCCATTTCTTCACCATTTAAAAGGGATAATGAGAGAAGAGAAGATAAAGGATAAAGATCTAGTGAGAGAGCAGATATAAAGCATACAGTACAATGCATGGCCCAGAATAAAGAACTCAATAAAGAAAAAGAAATAATAAGGTATTCTGAATTAAATGGGGGTTGGGAAAGGCAAAAACCTCTCAAGAAGCCTAAATCTTGTCTCCTTCCCACCCCTCAGCAAAGAGCTGTAGAAGTATGACCTTGGGAACACCTGTGCACCCACAGAATACAGCGTGAAAACAAGCAGGACAGGTAATAGGAGGGCTGTTCAGGAGGACAGGATTAATGGTTTAAAAGGCAATTCTTACTAGATGCAGAGACAGGAAAGACAGAAGGAGGAAACACAGGCTGAATGTGAAATAAAGGACTGGATATAAGTTCTCACACATGTTCAACTTTGTGATAAAACAAGTCCTTTTCAAAACAGAAGCATGTAAAAGCATTATTTGCAAAAGACTAATTCCTTACATTTATTTACTTCCTTTAGGCATAAAAAAGAATCCACAGTGTTCTATAGATAAATATCCTCACCACTGCTTAAGAGAATCTTAACACCAATACACTGGGAAAAAAATCGTAAGAACGTATATCTTGAAGCAACCTAATTTTCAAGACTGACACTCTGAATAAAGCCCGTAACAGGAGGAGTTCATAACCCTTATGAAATAACATCTAGGTCAAGTGAGATCTTCCACTTTCATCACACCCTACGTACCCCAATTCTGTCTCCAAAAAAATTCCAGCGTTTTATGCAATGCAAAATGTTTTTTAACTGCATAATGAACTCTCTGAATAAGCATGTGAGAAAATCCGGCGCGTTTGAGGAGATAAGCCATTGTTGGTGAATGTCCAAAAGGATCAATAGACCAACCGGACCGAGGTTTCACTCCTGTCGATAAAGAAAATAAGTGTTATTTTTTAAATTGATAATGAAACGAAAAGAAGTCACAATCCATTCAGAGCCATCAGAGTTCTATGGTATTCTGGGTCTGAGGACAAAGCATCTGCCCAGCATTCCCCTTTAGCATACGTTCCCAGCAGGGCTCCCAGACGGGAGGATGCTGCCGCTGCCACGTCTTCTTCCCAGGCAGAGGAATCGCACTAGAGGTTAATCAACTGGCACTGAAATCAGCACTCTGCCATCTCATAGATACTAGAAAGCTCCTGCCATTTAATGGAGCTAGAGAAACAAACAGGACCTAGCCCCCATCCTTCTAAGACCTCACAGTCTTGTTTTCCTTTGAGGTGGATAACCCAGCAACTTGCTATGTAATAAGGAAAAGTAAGCTAACTTATTTCAACCTGGACTCCTCAATCCCAATGTTAAGGAATTTTCAGGCTGTCTTTCATACCTCACAATAGCTTCAAATCATCTTTTTATACAGTAGCAGAAGTGACCAAAATAACTGCACCATATTTCATTAAATCTTAGTGAAATATAATAAAATTGTAATATAATATAATGCTGGTACTTTCTCTCTACCCAGAAAGGATTAATGGAATTTTCCACAACTGACTAACAGCAACTGTTAAGAGCCATTGACTAAAGATATAGCTCAATTTCACATAGGGTACAATGTAAAAAATAAACATAATAAATGTAAAGACTGGAATTAATGAAAGAAGACTAGTCATCTGGCATTATACAAATCTGATCTTTTATTTATTCAGGATACTCAAAAGCAAACTTGTACATGCAACCTATAGAAATCTATAGACGTAGTATTACTATGCGCATTTTTTTCAAACACCTGGTTAGCACTTCCATATACCTAGACTATGAGAGGTTCTAGGATTACAAAAATGAGTTTATCTTGATCCTGACTGCACAGAATATCATGCAAATAGGTGTAACACAGAGTATCAGAATATGGAGGGGAGGGAAGAACTCTGTAGAACAATCTTGAAGATGAACACAGAGCTGGGAAGCCAGCAAAGGAGACTGAGGAGAAAAAGTCAGAACTCTCAGAGGACCAAGAATATGTGTCAAAACTCAAAGAACTGATCACATATTTTTGCGTTTCACATATGTAATTCACCTCTAAAAACTGTAAAGAAACCTTTTTTAAAAATATTTTATTTATTTGAGAGAGAGAGAGAGGGAGAGATCACGAGCAGGGGGGAGGGGTAAAGGGTGAAGCAGACTCCCTGCTGAGCAGGGAGCCTGATACAGAACTTGAACACAGGACCCTGGGCCAAAGGCAGATGCTTAACTGACTGAGCCACCCAATTTAGCTCATATTTCTGTGCTGTCAGTTGTTTCACTGAATCACACTCAATTTAGTATTTTTGGTTTTTTGTGGTGGTATGGTTTAACAATTCTGGAACTACTTTTCATGTATTCTAAGGTTGAGCAAATTAAGACCAGGGAGCCAGGGTTCACACTGTTAAGGAACTACCAAATATGTAAATGTGGGAGAGCAGAATGTACTTTAGAACCCTGACTTGAAATAGGAGGTATCAGCACTAACTTACAGTTTTGTAACACACACCCACACCCACACCCACACCCACACCCATTTTCTAGCTCTGCCCCAGGAGGGCCTAGATACAGTAACACCTCAGGACCAATGAGCACACCTTAGCTTCTAGATGATGACTTCTAAACACTATGCTCTATTAAAAATAACCTTAAAGAAATGGCTCATCCCAGGACGGTGGCTGGGAAAATACAAAAAAAGCCTGGAACATATACTTACAGCATAAAGTAAAGAAATGGTCAAAGAATCATAGGAACATATTAAAATAACTCAGGAGACAGCCTGTAGGGGCTTCCACTATCCAAATGTGTGACAATTGGGGCATCAAAATAAACAATGATAGTACTGGGTTATAACCCATTGAATAAAATAAGAAGCCACGAGCTCCATGAGCCCTAAATAAAAAGAAAATAAAAAAAGAAATAGGAAATAAAGGAAAACAAAAAGGAAAGGTATATTCCTTTCAGTAGAATGCCAACTAATAATTATAGAAGGAATGACAGAATTAGAAAACCATCAATGGATCCTAAAAGTACAACAGGCAAGTTTGATGAGGAACAGGATATTTAGCTAATCTCAATGTGTCCCCCACAAATAAGTTATTAATTAAAGAAGAAAGATGTAACAGTACAGCAAAGAAACTTAAGAGACCCAAATTAAGCAACTGACCAAGGCTAGCAGCACCAGTATTAGAACAGGGAGACATCATGTGCCTCCTGACAGGATGCACTGAGGCCAACAGAACATCACTGCAGTGATATTCGAGCAAAAGAAGTAGATTGGTTTAGGGGCACCTGGGTGGCTCAGTCGGTTAAGCGACTGCCTTCAGCTCAGGTCATGATCCCAGGATCCTGGGATCGAGTCCCACATCAGGCTCCCTGCTCAGCGGGGAGCCTGCTTCTCCCTCTCCCTGCCACTCCCCCCCTGCTTGTGCTCTCTATCTCTCTGACAAATAAATAAAATCTTTAAAAAGAAAAAAAGTAGATTGGTTTAGGTTAGGAAGGGGGGAAGAAGGGAGGGAAGGAAGGAAAGCAGGAAGGAGGGAAAGAAGGAGGGAGGGAAGGAAGGAAAAACAACCTGAAGCTAATCGTGAGGAAATGGACATACTCAAATAAAAGGACTTCCTACAACAAAGTCCTGCACTCCTCAAAAATATCAAGGTCAAGAAATTTTTTAAAAAGGCTGAGGAGCTAGCTGTTCCAGATTAAAGGAGACTGAAGAGATGTGATAACTAAATGCAACACATGAGCATGGTTGGATCCTGGACTTCAAGGGAAAAAAAAAAGCACCTTTTATTAAAAAAAAAAAAATGCTATTGAGAATTTGAATATAGCCTATGAATCTGATTACAGTATTATATCACTGCTAACATTCTGGATTTGATAACTTTCTTCTGGTTATATAAGAAAATGTCCTTTTTTTTTAATTTAACTTTTTTAAATTTTGTTATGTTAATCACCATACATTATATCATCAGTTTTTGATGTAGTGTTCCATCATTCATTGTTTGCGTATAACACCCAGTGCTCCATTCAATACGTGCCCTCTTTAATACCCATCACCAGGTTAACCCATCCCCCCACCCCCTCCCCTCTAGAACCCTCAGTTTGTTTCTCAGAGTCCATAGTCTCTCCTGGTTCGTCTCCCCCTCCATTTCCCCCCCTTCATTTTTCCCTTCCTGCTATCTTCTTTTATTTTGACATATAATGTATTATTTGTTTCAGAGGTACAGGTCTGTGATTCAACAGTCTTACACAATTCACAGCACTCACCATAGCACATACCCTCCCCAAAGTCTATCACCCAGCCAGCCCATCCCTCCCACCCCCTACCACTCCAGCAACCCTCAGTTTGTTTCCTGAGATTAAGAAGAAAATGTCCTTATTTTCTTAGAAAACACACAATGAAGTATTGGAAGATAAAGAAAGAAGATGCCTCCAACTTACTGTCAAATAGTTCAGAAAAACATGCATTATGAATCTAAGTACAGGACATATGAAAGAGCCCTTCCCAGCTGTCATGCAGCTTTTTATAAGTTTGAAATTATATCAAAATTAAGTTATAAAATAATAAAGGATTGCAATGTCCCAAATAACAAGGGCGGAATTAGCTTACAAATGAGAGTAAAAATCACCATCAAATTCTACAGTGATGTCAGATTTTAGCAACGTTAGGGATGTTTTCCCTATCAAACTCACATGATCCACAGGAGCAGCAACCTAGCTGCAGTGGACTTAAGAGTCCCTGGGAGGTGATGATACAGAAAAGGAAGAATGTAAACCATATTTTTTAAAACTCTGACATGAAAGGAGGTGAGAGCTAGGCAGAGACCTAGAAAGGACCCCAGTATCCCACTAGGGTTTTCCTTGGTATGGTAAGTACTGTTTTAAAAGGGGTAAGGGGCAAATTTAGGTAAAAGCGCAGCATAAAAAAGCGCCAAAGTTTTATAAAGGGTATGTCTGCCAATAATACCAGGAAAGATCATGAAAAAGATTTTGTGCCATCAAGCAAGATTATCAAAATACATAATAAAGTAAAAATTGTTAGGAAAAATGACAAGAAATGGTCATTAAAAAGAATAAAATACACCCCTCAATTTTTGACAAACCTAACAGACTTAAAAATTAGAAGAGAAGTAATATGAATAATATAATTAGTCACTGGATTATTCCAAGTACATTTAATATTAAAGCTTAAGAGAAGTCAGGGAACAGTTAGAAAAACAGGTATTTTGGGCAAAAGACAATGTTGGTAACTCAAACTTCAAAAAGTTTATGATATTTTGGGCAAAAGATAATCTTAATAACTCAAACTTCAGGTTTATAATGATCATATTTGCATAACAGAGGTCACAAAAGCAGAAATTAACAAAAAACAATTTAAAAAGCATTCCATGACCAAATATAAAGTATCCAAAACAACATGCTGTTGTTCTAAATTGCTTAAAAAACAAAACAGAACATGAATTTACAAAATGCAGCCAAAGCTACAAAAAGATATTCCATTTCTCAAATGTGTCCATTATCTAAATGTAAGAGCTAAAAACCATAAAGTTCCTAGGTAAAAACCACAAAGTAAATCCTATGACCTTAGGTGAGACAATGGTTTCTTAGCTGTGACATCAAAACACAAGTGACAAAAGAAAAACTAAAATGGACTTCATCAAAATCAAAGCTTTTGTGCATCAGAGGACACCTTCATGAAACTGAAAAACAACCCACAGAATGGAAAAAAGTATTGGCAAATCATTGTCTGACAAGAAACTAGCGTCAAGAATATACAAAGAACTCTTACAAGTCAACAATAAAAAGACAAAGAACCCAAATGTAAAAATAGCCAAATAATTTGAACAGACATTTCTCCAAAGAAGATATATAAATAGCCAATACACACATGAAAAAACGTTTAACATCATTAGTCTTTAGGGAAATGCAAGTCAAAGCCACAATGAGGGACCATTTCATACACACTAGCATGGCTAAAATAAAAAAGACAATAACAAATGTTGCACATGTAGAGGAATTAGAAATCTCATACATTGCTGGGGGGGAATGTAAAATGGTGCAGCCATTATGGAAAACAATTAGGCAGCTCCTCAAAATGCTAAACACAGAGCTACCATATGACCCAGCAATTCCATTCCTAGGTATAAACTCAGAAGAAATGAAAACCTATGTCCTCACGAAAACTTACGCTAGTGTGGGGTAGGGGGATGGGGTAATTGGACAGTGGTCATTAAGGAGGGCACTTGATGTAATGAGCACTGGGTGTTATATGCAAGTGATGAATCACTAAATTCTACCCCTGAAACTAATAATACACTATATGTTAACTAATTGAATTTAAATTAAAAAAATATATTTGCTGGGGAAAAAAAAACAAAAAACAAACAAACAAAACCTTACACAAGTGTGTATAGCAGCATTATTCACAGTAGCCAAAAAGGGGAACACTCTAAATGTCTAGCAACTGAAAAAAGGAGAAACAACTGTGGTCTTTCCAAACAAAATAGTATTATTCAGCTATAAAAAGGAATGAAGGAAGCACTGATACATGCTACAACATGAATGAACTTGAAAACATCGTGCCAAGTAAAAGAAGCCAGTTACAAAGGCCATATTGTATGATTCGGTGTATGTAAAATGTCCAGAAGAGTCAAATCCATCCACACAAAAAGCAGGTGAGAGGGCTCCTGAGTGATTAGTCGGTTAAGCGTCCAACTCTTATTTAGGCTCAGGTCATGATCTTAGGGTCCTGAGATTGAGCCCCATGTCAGGCTCTGTACTCAGTGGGGAGTCTTACTTGGATTCTCTCTCTCCCTCTGCCCTTCCTCTGCCCCCCCCCTCCTGTCTCTAAAATACATGAATACATCTTAAAAAAAAAAAAAAAAGTAGATTGGTGGTGGCATGGGCCTGGGGCAGGGAAGGGTGGAGTCAAGAAAGGAGTGTGACTATTAATGGGTAAGAGATTTCTTTTGGGGATGTTGAAAATGTTCTAATAGAGGGTGGCAACGGTTGCACAACTCTGTGAACAGACTAAAAACTACTGAGTTGTATACTTTAGGTGGATAAATTTTATGATATTGGAGACAATACAATTTTAAGAAGAAAATTTATGCTGAGCAAAAACTGATGGATCCAAAGGAGTCAGTCCATATATACGAAGTTCTGAAACAGGCAAAAATAATCTACAGTGATAGAAATCAGAGAGCAGTTGGCTGCAGGAGAGTTGAGGAGGATGAGGGAACTTTCGGGGGTGATGAAAAAGTGGCTTAACTGGGTATATATATTTGCCAAAACTTGAACTCTATAGTTAAGATTTGCATGTTGCACTGCATAGAACTTATATGTCAATAAAAGCTAAACATAAAGAAAAAAATCCCCAAACTGAAGTTTATAAAAGAAATATTCCTGGTTTAGAACATAATTATTTAAGAAAAGTGGCACTGTGTAGGGGGTCCCTAAGTCTGCCACCCCCATTTAGTGAGCTGTTAAGAAAATGTACAGGACTCGGCATATGGTCATACTCACAGCTATGACTTATTACAGTGAAAGGACACAATGCAAAATCCACAAAGGGAAAAGGCACAGGGGGCACAGTGTCCACGGGAAACCAAGCACAAGCTTCTAACAGTCCTTTCCCTATGGAGTCACAAAGGATGGGTTCAATCCCTCCATGTTGTGACAACAACTGAAACAACTGTGACAAAAGTGAAATGCTATCAAACAAGGAAGCTCCTGAAGAGACTCAGCGTTCAGGGTATTTGTTGGGGGCTGGTCATGGAGGCATCCTCAGCCTAGCAGTACATATTAAGATTCTGGACTTCCAGAAGGAAAAGAACTCAATACATGATCACAGTAGCATCTGTGATTAGCATAAACTACATTGTTTTTACACAGTTTAAACACAGTGAAACAATTCCACAGTATCTGTGTGGTAAGGATAGATGTTTTTATTGGACTTACTTCTTGGCATTTCTATTTTTTTCCTATTTAAAATTTTTTTCTGTGTTAGAGATAAAATCCCTGCCATCCCCATTCATTCTTTCTTTATATTTTGGAATAATTCAAACTTAAAAGAAAAGGTTTAAGAAAAATATGAAGAACTCCCATAAACTCCTCCACCAGATTTACCAATTATTAACATATTTGCTTTACTTTTTCTTTTGCCATATCATTGGTGTGATTGTTGTTGTTATTAGAATAAGCTGCAGATATCACGCCTGTACACAAAAAAGAGATAACACAGGAGGTCTGAAAGTGCTATCTTTAGAAAGGTCTTGCTTGGAAGGTTTGCCCTTGGCTGGTGTCTGGGGACCTGGATTTCCTAAATGCTACAAAATTGTACTCAGATATGAAATATTTGAAAAGAATTACATACCACATTGCAGGATGCAAATACTAGGTACTGCAAAGATTTAAATGAGTCCCATGTTCTTACCAGTTGTAGTGAACACCTGGTTTTATCAGGGCAGTGTCCTCTTCCCCATGTCTTGTGGTAACAAGATCCCTCTTTCCCATGGAGGACCTATTCACATGGTTCCAGTGGAGCGGACCATGCCTTCCACAAACCCCTCTCCCGCATGACCATTTCCAATAAACTGACTAGGGCTTGATGATTTCAGCCCCTATACCTCTGGCCACAGAAACTGGCTCAGAGTTATGCACTTAATCCAAAGTGAGACAATTAGGTAAGACATTAAGAAAAACTTCTACTGATTAGACTGGGAAGATGAGAATCCTAGTTGCCTATGGCCCTCTTACTCACCATGTGAAGAGAACCAGGAGAAGACTAAGGCCATGCAAAAATAAGCAGAGCCAAGTGGAGCCTGGGTGGCTCAGTCGACTGAACATCCGATTCTTGATTTCAGCTGAGGTTATGATCTCAGGGTTGTGAGATCAAGCCCCGAGTAGGGCTCCATGCTGGGCATGGAGACTGCTTCAGATTCTCTCTTTCCCTTTCCCTCTGCCCCTCCCCCACCCTCTATCTCTCTCATAAATAAATAAATAAGCAAGCAAGCAAGCAGAGCCAAAAGAGATAGTGTCCAAACAATATAATCCAACTTTACCTGAACCTACCGTACCTCTTGAATTCTCAATGACAAAACTAATACCTTCCTTTCGTTCTTCTTTTTCTTTGGCAAGTAAATTAGGTTTTTGCCTCTTCTAACCAACAGTCTTAACTAATATAAAATTAAAATCCCAATGGGATACTGTTAGAAGAAAATTATTCTAAAAATTAATAAAAACAGTACACAAAATAATAGATTACAAAGTAGATGACACTAAAAGTGACCACATTATATTTATGCAACTTAGCTTATGATGGAGGAAACATCATAAATTAATGAAGGATAAAAAAAATACTGGGAAAATCAGTTATTTAAAAAAATAAAATAGAGCCTCATCTCATGTTCCCCAAAATTAATTGCCCAAAGTAGTCCAAATGAAGGAGAAAGACGTCAATACATACCTAGATTTTTTTCCAGCCACTGATGTCCTTCAATTAGTTGGTCAATTAAGGCAAAATAATGTGGAGCAGCTTCATCAGGCATAACCCAGCCACCTGTCACAATTTCAAACTGACCATTCTGTAGCAAACTAGAGAGAAAATAAATATAGGAGTTTACAATAACATATACAAGAAAAGTTCAAATAAAAGATTTAAAATAGCGTAAACATCAGGGACAGCCCTTAAGCAAGTATAACCATTACTTACATGAGTTACTAAAAAAGTTTTTTAAACCAGGGAATAAATTTCAACTTTGGGGCCCTGGTGATAAAACATCCTTAGTGAAGCGTGTGTGTGTGACCCTTCCTTCCTAGGCAAAGCCTCTGCAGGTCACTTTGGAAGTTCCTTTTCATAAGGTTATAATCTCCCAGACAACTTCAAAGATCCTGATGTCAGGAGACACATCTGATTTATTTCTGAATCTTACAAAGCACCTAGCAAAGTGCTTTACTTGCAGTATGTCCTGAATGTTTACTGGAGGGCTGTCGTTTTAAGCATGATATTTGTTTCAATATACCTATATTGAATATCAATATTTATTTTAGTCCTTCTGACAATGGTAAGTTAATCATGCAAACTACACAAAAGTAATAATAATAAAGGTAAAGCCAGTAAATAACATATGCCTCTGGGAATACAGAAAACATTATAAAGCACTTTGCTCCAGATTGTTAAAATGTGTCTATAT
The DNA here is from genome assembly GCF_011800145.1 of Mirounga leonina. NCBI lineage: Eukaryota > Metazoa > Chordata > Mammalia > Carnivora > Phocidae > Mirounga > Mirounga leonina. Next base: position 26,930 of record NW_023270209.1, read on the forward strand.
AGTTTATTTTACATTACTGAGTGAAAAGCTCTAACATTACCATTATCTGTCCATTGGGTACTCCTTTGCCATAATGCCATACAAGGTAACTAGATTCCCCACCCCTGGAACAACTGAATTGTTACAAGAAGATCCCTTCCTCCAAAAAAAAACCAAAATCGCAGACTATTAAAAATTTGAAGAAGTACCTGAGGAAGTATAGAGGTCAAGAATTTAAGCAAACACCTTAAATGCCATAGACTTGTCAGTCTGCAGTAAGATGGCTTGAGAAATTGTGTAGAATTCCAGAAAGAAAAGCAGCTTTAATAAGGATACACATCACCGGATACCTACCCTGAACAGCCGAGTACCAAGCCAAATTTTGTTGAAGCAGCCCAGAGGCATAGAAGATAAACGTTTCCCTACAAAGCCTATAACAGAATCCACTACATTAACACAACATCTGATTTACTCAAACATATGCATAACCATACAACCAGTGAGAGAGTGGATAATGGACACAAATTTTAAAAATGAATGAATAATTCCTTGTATAAAATTTTTAAATGTTAATTTAATCCTGTATTGCCATGGGAATCACCAACTAACATAATTTCACATGGACACTATGATGGCTCATTATAGTGTCTAAAAAAACCCAAATGTCCAGTCAAACCTTAGATTCTCAGAGGCCCAAATCAAGAACTTAACAATATACAAACTGGGAATCTCCAAAAACAAACAAACAAAAAAACCCCACATTTCTTTAAGAACACAACTAAATCCAAGGCTATTTTATCCTATTCTTACTGTCAAACTGCTTCCAGTCAGTTCTCTTTCTTATCTTTCTGGTGATTGCCAGATTTAGCCACACTCTGGAGGCCTTGGCCCAGACCCAGCTCTTAAGTCTTATGACCAGTACGTGGAAGCCTGAGACGTCAGGACAGATCTGGGATTTAAACTCTGGCCATCAATATAGAAACGTGGCTCCTTATCTCAGCACTCCAGTAAAGAGATCTTTTGGAAAATTTCAGAAATAAATTGGTCAAAACAAAGTCTTTGCTGCTTCTGAACAGTTAATAGAAATTACAGATTAAGAAGTCTAAAAATTAAAATTAAAAAAAAAAACACTCCAATGATGGAATTTCTCATCTCAGTTTTATTTTGCTACATGATCCCTATCCCCAGGCATGAATGGACTCCAAGAAACAGCTAAGTGAGCAAAGAATCATACCTACTATATACATTAACTAATTTCCCCAGGTCCATTTATAAACAATCTATCCCTTCCTCCTCCCCATGATGCCCCAGATGTCTGTGATCAGTATTGAGTTCTTATTCGAATGCAATGGTTATCTTAAAGACTGACTTGTCAATTTTGGGAAGGCATGAAAAGCCTCCCATGCATTAAAATGTTTTCCACGATCTTTTTTACCTACTTATTTTCTTCTCTCCTATTTTTCCCAAACTGATTGGTCCCAGGTGTCCTCATGTCTCAGCCCAAATAAAACCTGCCCAGAGAAGTCTCCCTGAGCACCCAACCTAAATCAGTTCTCCCACCATACTACCACACTCTCACACGATAGCATTTATCACCAACCAGAATTACCTTGTTCCGTTTCCATGTATGTCTCCTCCCTCTCCCTCCTCAACCCCACCCACCATGAGAGCAGAATGTAAGCTCCCAGAGAGCAGGGACTAGCACCTGCTGTTTTTGTTTTTGGTTTTTTTTTTTTTTTAAGATTTTATTTATTTATTTGAGAGAGAGAGAATGAGAGAGAACACATGAGAGGGGGGAGGGTCAGAGGGAGAAGCAGACTCCCTGCCGAGCAGGGAGCCCGATGCAGGACTCGATCCAGGGGCTCCAGGATCATGACCTGAGCCGAAGGCAGTCGCTTAACCAACTGAGCCACCCAGGCGCCCTAGCACCTGCTGTTTTGCTCACTTATCCACACCCAGCACTGAGAAGTGTGTGTGGCATGTAAGGGGCATTCTGACAGTTGTGAGATAAATGATGAATGACTGAACGAGACTCTCGGCTCAAAGTCAGTATTGACAGAAAGTTTTAGATTAGATGAAGCTCACAGACATATGCAAAATAAACTGGACAGAAAGGGGCCAGGTGGAAAGGGGTCTGAACAATCTGGGTGTGAGGTGGTACGACCCAGAATATGAAAGTGGTGGGGCGCCCGGGTGGCTCAGTCAGATGAGTGTCCGTCTTCGGCTCAGGTCATGACCTCAGGGTCCTGGGATCAAGCACCGTGTCGGGCTCCCTGCTCATAGGGGAGTCTGCTTCTCCCTCTGCCCCTCTCCCATTGCTCCTGCTTGCTTGCTTGCTCTCTCTCTCTCAGAGAAATAAATAAAATCTTTTTAAAAAATATGAAAGTGGTAGGAAATATGGAAGAGGAAGGAGAGAAAGGAGGTGTCTCATGAAAAATCATCCATGGGAATTGGGCAATGACTGGCAATAGAACAAAGGACGAAAGCACGTTTGTCTTGGGTGTTAATTCCTGGTGTCTAACGGCACCGTAGTGTGACACACACAGTGGAGGTGAGAAGGGAGGTCACTTTGGGATCATAAATATAAATTTGGATAAGGCTGTCCGATAGGATGGTGAGACACCCCAAAGGAGCTAACCGAAGATAAAAAGTTCAAGAAAAGAGGCTGATAGAAAAATTAAGCTTGGAGGGACTAAAACAAAGAGGAAACAGAGAAGCTAGGAGCTGAGGAGAAAACAATCAAAAGGAGAGTCAAGGACCAAGCAGAAGGAAAATATAAAAGGAAATAGAGGCAATAAGAAATGTGAAAGATAAAAAGAATAAATCTGTGCAAACAGCCTGAAACATTCTAGAAAACAGTAATGAGGTGCAACCTACGCTCCCACTTGGTAAAAGGCATTTTTACAGTTAAAAAGCTACCATGTAATTGCGACTTACTCAGAAAAGGACACATTGGTGGGCCAGAATATAAAGCTGAGAAATAAATTTTTTAAATATTTATATGATTAAAATAGCAAATTACATTACTGGAAAAGAATGGGATATAGTTTTATTTATAAAAGCTTCACTCAGAGGGATTTAAAACAAACTTGTAAGAAAGCCAAGTTATTATGTCATATAAGCCAAAAGACTGATACTTTGAAAGAGCATGCTCATATAGGTTTTTAAGAAAAACTATATGAATAGGTCACAACAGGCATGAATGTCACAGTCGCAGGCCAGAAAGGACACAGGTTTTAGCTTTTCGTAGGATAGTGTCTCTAACCAAGCAGAAGAAAAACCAAACAGAAAAAAAAACCAACAAAAAAACATGATATGAAGTACGAAGCAATATAACAATGACTAGACACCTGGCCAAACAATCAGGTTGGTGAGTACTCCTATTCCACTGAACTGCCTGGTTTTCCTAGTCTATACATAAGAATGGTGAAAACCAGATGATAAACTGGAAGACTCCTAGAGGCAGGAAGGTGTGGTCTTATATTAAATATTCACTGTGTTAGGCAAAAACACTCCCCAAAACCAAAACCAAACCAAACCAGAAACCCACACACAGCAGTTGCAGAAGAGAGAAGGGCACAAAATTCCCATGTATATGCCTGTATTCTAGAATATATGCAGTTAAGTATCTCATGAATGACAGAAAAACAAAAAAGGTCCAAAGAAACATGAGGAAAACATTAACCTGATGATTGAGAAACACAGCAATGATCTTCATCATTTAGTAACAAGTACAAAAAGTAGAACTGCCAGTCTACAGAAACACCACCTCAGGAAAGACTTAGAAAAATATTTATAAGCAATAATAGAAAGGCTATGGTAGCCTACAAAAAGGTGGCTTTTTAATTTATATATATATTATTTATATATAATATATAAAATAAATATATATTAAATATATATTATATATTAAGTATATATTATTTATATATTTATAAATTGCCACTGTTAGCAACATGATGAAAATAAAATTAAGACAGACCGCAACTGTATATTTGAGACTTTGATTTTTTTTTTTTAAAAAATCAAGCAATGGGAAGTACCTACAGCTACAGAAAAAGTCACTTAGAATACAGGTGCTTCCAATGTCCATGCACTTAGTGCTCAACAAGCAAAACTGAGCTATCTCTCTGGCCCAGAGGAATACAAAATCGAAAAAGACATGCCCACTCCATCAGATCTATTCATCGTTTCTGCCAAGAGACTGGCTTCTGGCAAAATTTTTGCATGTACACTTTTCCTTGTATTTCCTAATAAACATGAGATCTAGAAACAAAAGTGAAAAGACAGGGAAAGGGAGGGAAAGAGAAGAATATAGACATACAGAAAATAGGAAACCAGGCACTAACTTCAACATTAACAACACTCCTGTTTCACTTTTTCAAATGGCTGACTTGTAACCACTGGTAACAGCATTACACATTTCTGTTTCTACTATTTCATTGCCTAGGAATTTGGTATAATAAGCTTAACAAAATAACCGATCAAAATTAGGCTTAGCATATCTGTCACAGCTCAATTTGCCTAAGATGCAGAATTTACACTTAAGAATGTCCTTGCTGACCACACAAAGCTGCAAATCATTTTCTCTGAGTGTCACTTTTTCCCCTCTGTAGACTCATCACACATTTGGAACTTGGTCACACATAGAAAGATAGACTCAAAGAGCTTTTTTCCCTAATGCGGAAATGGTTACAGATAACTTAGTAGTAAAAAATGCATCATTTAGCCAGCTTCAAAGAACCACAAATTAATTTCACATGAGAAAACGAATTGAATTTGTAATCACACATCTGGGGAAATATGAAATAATATAAGATGATGTACAGGGATTCATTCTTAAATAAAAATTTAGTTACGTGGAAAATTCAAAAGATGGAGGCTCCCAACAAATCAATTAATAGCCTAAAAACATTTGCTTATCATGTGCCTGATTCATACGCCTTTCATGGGAAGTACCTAATATATGAGAACAAAAATAAAACCTGTTTTAAGACCCCTCATAGAATACTAATTGGGGATATTCATCGTATACTTCTGAATATTGTTGACGCCTGTCTTTAAAACTATAGTACACGAGGGGGCGCCTGGGTGGCACAGCTGGCTGAGCATCTGACTTGGGTTTCAGCTCAGGTCATGATCTCAGGGTGGCGAGATCGAGACCCAGGTCAGGCTCTGATCTCAGTGCAGAGTCTACTACAGATTCTCTCTCTCTCCCCCTCCTTCTGCCCCTCCCCCTGCTCACACATTCTCTCTTTCTAAAATAAATTATATAAAGATTTAGAACGTGAGGGACAGATGGCAAATGTGTTCTCTCATCATTCCTTCCTCACTTCATTCCAGCCACACTCCTTTCATTTCACTGTCCACGCGCTCTCTGCCTGGCATCTTTTCCCTCCCAACACCTGCCTCACCGGCTCTTGTGGATCCACCTGGAGCCTTTCCTAGCCACCACATCTCGTCTAAAGCTCAGCCACCTATACAGTTATCTGTCATAAAGCCCAAAACTTTCCTTTTATAACATTTATCACAAAACTTAATTACACACTATACGTTTACTGTCTTTCTCCCTCCATAGACTGTAAGCTCCGTGAGGGCAGGAGTCACACCTAGTTTCCTCACCATTTAACACTCAGGGTTCCTATTAAAAAGGATACCAATAACTCAAAAGACAAGTGAACAAAGAATATGCAGCATATATTTCAGAAATGATGGCCTCCCAAAAATGAAAAGAAATTTAGCCTCACTCATAAGGAAATGCAAATTAAAACTTCAAGATGTCACTTTTATTTATCATATTGGAAAGATCAAAAAGTTGTGTAACATACTATGAGGTCAAAGATGTATGGAAATCGGTATTGTTACACATTTCTGGCAGTAACTATCAAATTGTAAAATGCATATACACTTTTATACATGTTCATTCAAATTAAGTCAAAAAATAAAGTATAAAAATAAACAGAAGCATTATACACACTAAATATAAAGATACATTCCATGCATTCACAAAAGACCAGAAATAAAACTACATGGTCACCCACTGGGAAGAGTCAAAAAAATAGATTTTTATACTGTCTTTAAAAAGAAGGGCTCTTCTTT
>NW_023270210.1:0-145478 GCF_011800145.1 Mirounga leonina
ATGCCCTAACCCTAACCCTAACCCCTAACCCTAACCCTAACCCTAACCCTAACCCTAACCCCTAACCTTAACCCTAACCCTAACCCTAACCCCTAACCCTAACCCTAACCCCTAACCCTAACCCCTAACCCTAACCCTAACCCTAACCCTAACCCCTAACCCTAACCCTAACCCTAACCCCTAACCCTAACCCTAACCCTAACCCCTAACCCCTAACCCTAACCCTAATAAATTCAATAAATTTTCAAGGAACAGAAGCAATATACAAAAATTAATTGCATTTCCATACACTACTAAGGAACCATCACAATGAGAAATTCGGAAAACAGGCTCATTGACAACTGCATCACAAAGAACAAAATACCTAGGAGTACATCAAGGAGCTGACAGACCTGTTCTCTCACACCCCCCCGTGAGACACTGATGACAGCCATCAACGGAGACACACGGAGACAGAAAGACACTCTGTGCTCAAGGAAGAACCCACACTGTGAAAATATCTACTGTCCCCAAAACTGTCTACAGAGTCCGCGCCGTCGCTACCGAACTTCCAGACAACGAAAGGACAACCCTGAAGCGGGTGGAGATGCGGGAAGGACCCTGCAGGGCTGAGGCGGCGGGAGCACGAGCACCACAACAGGAAACCGCTCCCTGACTGCAGACAGCCTGAGGAACCGAATCCGTGTGGCGCATAAACACAGACCCGGGACCCCTGGAGCGGTTCAGAGCCCAGAAAGGGGAGACCCGACAGCCCCCGGCACAGCGCCCACCGGGACCCCACGTCACCGCACACAAAGCCACAGAAACCCCACCGTCTGCACAGCGCGCCCTTCCTCCGCAGGGTCCTGTGAGCACGGGCGCCCTCAGCAGTCCCCGCTCAGGTGGCTTCTCCTCACCTTCTCCTCACGCAGCGGGTCCTGAGGAGTCCGGACTCCTGTCCGCGTGGATGAGCCCAGAGTCCTCCCCAGCGGGTCCTGTCAGCATGGACGTGGCCCCACGTCCTCCCCAGGCCTCCACAGCGAGTCCTAAGGACGCTGGGCTCCTGTCATTGAGGATGCGAACCCACGTCCTCCAGAAGCCCCCACAGAGGGTCCTGAGGAGCTCCGGCTCCTGTCAGAAGGGACGCGCATGCCCCACACGGGTTGGCGAGCTGGGCTAGGGCGCCCCCTACAGGCGCTGGAGGCAGTGCAATATGTGGTGCACTCAGTTCAGTGGAGGCACCTGTCCCCTCCCCTGGTCCAGCTGAATCCATTAAATTTTGGAAATTAAAACTGAAATCGAGCCCAATATCCCCTAACATCTCCAAAAATAGGAACAATTATTTGGAAACTATATGTAATTAAATTAAATGCACATATAAACTTTACAACTTATACCAAAATTCATTCAAAATTGTAGATAAATTTAAAATGCAAAACTATCAAAATATCAAAAAAAAACCCACATAAAGGAAAATCTACATAGCCTTGGGTTTGATGAGGAGTTTTAACGCACAACAACAAAAGCCAATCCACAAAAAGAAAAAAATTGATAACATGAACTTCCTGAAATTAAAACTTTTACTCTGTGAAAGACCTTGCTCAGAAAACTAAAAGACAAGCCACACACTGGGAGAAAATATTTGCAAAGCACATATCTCATAAAGTATTTCTTTCAAAATATACAAAAAATTCTCAGAACTCAACAAAAAGCAAATAACCTAATCAATAATGGGTAAATATTTGAATAGATGCCAGGACAAAGAAGATATACACATAATAAAAAGCACACAAAATATGCTCAACGTCCATTATCATTAGTAAATTACAAATTTAAACAACAGTGAGATAGCACTGCACACCTATTAGAAATGCTAAACTACAAAACAACAAGAATAACAATTGCTGGAAGATGACACATGACAGCAACTGTACTTCACATCGGGAGAATGTACCAACTGCCACTTCAGAAGACAGTTTGGCAGTTTTTTCCAAAGTTAAATAAGTCTCACCTTTAGGAACCAACAATCGTGTTTCTGGTATTTAGACAACTGCTTTGAAAAGCTATTTCCAAACAAAAACTTGCAAGCTTACACACAGCAGCTCTGTATCTAGTGCTTAAAATCTGACAGAAATCAGGTTGTACTTCAGTAGATGAATCCATAAGCAAACTGGAGTGCATTCATATGAAAGAAGCAGAATATGCCACCCCAAATATGCCTCTTTGGTGCAAGGATTATTTGCGGCTGATCATTTTTAAGTAACAGCAGATACAGAAGAATCTCTGAAAACTGAGCAGAGGTTGCCATTTGGTGACTGAAATGTACACTTATAAAGGAAAGCTCCGTTTGTAAGACTGTCTCCCTCTCTGTAACAGGAACAGAAGAATGACTAAATCTCAACACATTCTTATCAAAGGAGAAGGCACAGACTTGAATCTGTGTAACAACCATACCCTCCTTTGCTCAGCTTGGCCTGATAATGTCCCTTAACTGGGCTTCCCACCGCCCAAAATGTTTGTGTATTTAGCTGAAGATGGCATTTAGGGAGATGGCTGAGCCATTTCAGGGAGTTACTCTGTTTTCCTGGGTATCTTCCATGTAAACAGGACCTATGCATGTTATTAAACTTCTGTTTTTCTCCTGTTTATCTATTCAGCAATAAAAAGCAGTGAACCATCACCCCATACAATGACATGGATGAATCTTACATGTATTTTGGTAAGTGAAAGAATCCAGTCTGAAAAAGTTACACACTGTATGACACCATTTATAGGACATTCTGGAAAAGGCAAAACAATAGACATGATAACAGGATCAAAGGATGGGGGATTTCAAGTATTCCATGATATTTTAATGATTTATACCTGCCACTATACATCTGTCAAAATCCAAACATTTGACATCCCAAACAGTAATCATAATCTACTTAAATTATTTAGGATGTGGGAGTATCACAGGATGGTGTAGGGGCCAAGAGCAGGCCAAAGTGGCACATTGATCATTTTGAATAACAGTTACTTAAGAGACAGCCTATGCAAGAAAGACACTCAGACTCCCCCCTACAAGTCCCCCTGGAAGCAGGAAATAAATATCCCATGTGAAGATCTCCCTGTACGAGGAGGTTAAGAGACTTCCTTATCATCTGTGATGGGAAATTTAGAGCCAAGAAGCCTATTTGAACAACCATTCTTAGTTTTTTTACTTATTTACTACCCCAGCCTAAATTCCTAGAATTCCTTACAAATTGAAACTCCCAAGGTTACATTTTCTTTGTCCTGTGAATTCCTCACAAGTTTACTTTCCTTTTGTCCAAAAAGTATAAAAACTGACTGCATTGGTCATTTCTTTGAGTCTCAATTTCATTATTGAGCTTCAATATGTCCAGTTTCATTCTTCTGCATTTTTTTGTCCACTTTTCCCAACACCATTTGTTGGAGAGACTGTCTTTTTTTCCATTGGATATTCTTTTCTGCTTTGTTGAAGATGAGTTGACAATAGAGTTGTGGATCCATTTCTGGGTGTTCTATTCTGTTCCATTGATCTATGTGTCTATTTTGTGTGAATACCATACTGTCTTGATGACTACAGTTTTGTAATATAGCTTGAAGTCCAAAATCGTGATGCCTCCACCTTTGCTTTTCTTTTTCAAGATTGCTTGGCTATTCGGGGTCTTTTGTAGTTCCATACAAATCTTAGGATGGTTTGTTCTAGCTCTGTGAGAAATGCTGGTGGTATTTTGATAGGGATTGCATTACATGTGTAGATTGCTTTGGATAGTATGGAAATTTTAACAATGTTTGTTCTTCCAATCCATGAGCATAGAATGCCTTTCCATTGCTATCCTTCATCTTCAATTTCTTACATCAGTGTTTTATAAGTTTTTGGGTTTTTTTTCTACTGGAAACTAATTTTCAGGGTACAGTTCTTCCACCTCTTCGGTTACGTTTATTCTTAGGTATCTGATTGGTTTTGGTGTGACTATAAATGGGATTGCTTTCTTAATTTCTCTTTCTGCTCCTTCATTATTGATGGATAGAAATGCAACAGATTTCTGTATGTTGCTTTTTGTATCCTGTGACTTTACTGAATTCATGTATCAGTTCTAGCAATTTTTTTTGAGGAGTCTTTCTGGTTTTCTATATAGAGTATCATGACTTCTGCAAATAGTGAATGTCTGACTTCTTCCTTGCTGATTTGGACACCTTTTCTTATGGTTGTCTGATTGCTGAGGCTAGGACTTTCAGTACTATGTTAAATAACAATGCTGAGAGTGGACATCTCTGTCTTGTTCCTGACCATAGAGAAAAGCTCTCGGTTTTTCTCCATTGAAGATGATGTCACCCATGGATCTTTTGTACATGGTCTTTATTACGTTGAGGTAGGTTCCCTCTATCCCTACTTTGCTGACGGTTTTTATCAAGAATGGGTGCTGTGCTTTGCCAGATGCTTTTTCTGCATCTATTGAGAGGATCATATGGTTCTTATCCTTTCTTTTACTAATGTGGTATATCACATTACTTTCTCAATATTGAACCACCCCTGCAACCCAGGAATAAAGTCTACTTGATCATGGTGAATAATACTTTTAATGTACTGTTGGATTCAATTTGCTAGTGTCTTGTTGAGAATTTTGGCATCCATGTTCATCAGGGATATTGCCTGTAATTCTCCTTTTTAGTGGGGTCTTTGGTTTTGGAATCAAGGTAATGCTGGCCTGTAGAATGAGTTTGGAAGTTTCCCTCCCATTTCTATTTTTTGAAACAGTTTGATAATTGGTATTAACTCTTTAAATGTCTGGTAGAATTCCCCTGGGAAGCCATCTGGCCCTGGACTTTTCTTTGTTGGGAGATTTTTTATTACAGATTCAATTTATTTGCTGGTTATAGGTCTATTCAAGTTTTCTATTTCTTCCTATTTCAGTTTTGGTAGTTTATATGTTTGTAGGAATTTATCCATTTCTTCCAGAATGCCCAATCTGTTGGCAAATAGTTTTTCATAATTGTTTGATTTTCTGTGGTCTTGGTTGTGATCTCTCCTCTTTCACTCATGATTTTATCTATTTGGGATCTTTCTCTTTTTGGTAAGTCTGGCTAGGGATTTATCAATTTTATTAATTCTTTCAATAAACCAGTATTTCTGGTATTTCCAAATTTTTTCTTGTGGTTGACTTCAAGTTTCATAGTGTTGTGGTCTGAAAATATGTATGGTATGATCTCAATCTTGTTCAGGCCTGATTTGTCACTCACTATATTATCTATTCTGGAGAACATTCCATGTGCACTCGAAAAGAATGCACATGTATTCTGCTGCTTTACAATGAAAGGTTCTGAACATATCTATTAAGTCCATCTGATCCAGTGTCTAATTCAAAGTCATTGTTTCTTTCTTGACTTTCTCCTTAGATGATCTGTCCATTGCTGAAAGGGGGTTGTTAGAGTCCCCTACTATTACTGTATTGTTCTCAATGAGTTTCTTCATGTTTGTTATTGACTTATATATTTGGGTGCTCCACGTTGGAAGCATAAATATTTACAATTGTATCTTCTTTGTTGGACAGTCAGTCCCCTTTATTATGATATAGTGCCCTTCTTCATCTCTTGTTATGGTCTTTGGTTTAAAATCTAATTTGTCTGATATAAGTATGGCTAGCTTTCTTTTGATGTCCATTAGCATTTCTCCATCCCCTCACTTTTAATCTACAGGTGTCTTTAGGTTTAAAATGAGTCTCTTGAAAGGCAGCATATGGATGGGCCTTTTTTTTTTTAACCCATTTTGATATCCTATGTCTTTTAATTGGAGCATTTAGTCCATTTACTTTCAGAGTGATTTTTTTTTAAGATTATTTATTTATTTGACAGAGAGAGACACAGCGAGACATGGAACACAAGCAGGGTAAGTGGGAGAGGGAGAAGCAGGCTTCTCACCGAGCAGGGAGCCCAATGTGGGGCTCGATCCAAGGACCCCGGAATCATGACCTGAGCCAAAGGCAGACACTTAATGACTTAGCCACGCAGGCGCCCCAGTGGTTATTGATAGATACGAATTTAGTGCCATTTTATTACCTATAAAGTCATTCTTTCCAAAGATTTTTCTCTGTTCCTCATCTAGCCATCTAGATGTCTTCTTTGGAAAAAATGTTTATGTCTTCTGTCCATTTCTTAACTGGATTATTTGTTTTTAGGTGTTGAGTTTGGTAAGTTTTTTATAGATTTGGGATACCCTTTATCAGATATGTCATTTGCAAATATCTCCTCTCATTATGTAGGCTGCCTTTTAGTTTTATTGACTGCCATGACTTTCAGGAGCAAGAAACATAATAGGCTTTCCTAACACACAAAAGAAGAGATCCAGACAAGATGCCAAGATGGAGGAATTCTTCCCAAAAGAAAAACAAGAGATTACAGGCAGGGATCTATTCAAAAGAGGTGTAAGTAATACGCCTGAACCAGAATTTAAAACAACAATTATATGGATACTAGCTGGACTTGAGAAAAGACCACAGAGATAAAAGACCTAAAAACTAGTCAGGCATCCAGTCTTTGTTGCTTTTGGTTTTTCTTTCCCAAAGAGTCCCCCTTTAGTATTCCTTGAAAGCTTGTTTAGTGCTCATGAACTCTTTTAGTTTTTGTCTGGGAGACTAGTTCTCCTTCTATTCTGAATGACAGCTTTGTGGATAAAGTATTCTTGGCTGCATATTTTTCCCATTCTGCATGTTGAATATATCCATGCCACTCCCTTCTGGCCTGTCAAGTTTCTGTGGAGAGATCTCCTGTTACCTTATTTGTCTTCCCCTGTAGCTTTCCCTTGCTACTTTCAGGATTCTTTCCTTACCTCTGTATTTTGCTAATTTTACTATGATATGTCTTGGTGTTAGCCTGCTTTTGTCGATTTTGATGGGACTTCTTTGTTCCTCCTGGATTTGGATGTCTACTTCCTTCCACAACTTAGGCAAGTTTTTTTTGCTGTAATTTGCTCAAATAAACCTTCTGCCCCCTTTTCCCCTCTCTTCTTCTGGGACTCCTGTAATACAAATACTATGCTTTATTGAGTCACTGAGTTCCCTAGGTCTACATTTATAATCCAGTATTTTTCTTTCCCTCCTCTTGTCAACCTCATTATTTTCCGTAATTTTATCTATTACTTATTCATTCCTCTGATACTTCCATCCTTGTGGTCATTACATCCGTCAGTGTTGCATCTTGGTCATAGCATTTTTTATTTCGGCCTGATCAGTTTTCAGGTCTTTTAACTCTATGATAACTGTCTTCTATGCTTTTCTCAAGTCCAGCTAGTATCCATATAATTGTTGTTTTAAATTCTGGTTCAGGCATATTACTTATAACTGTTTTGACTAGATCCCTGGCTGTACCTCTTGTTCTTTCTTTTGGGAAGAATTCCTCTATCTTGGCATCTTGTCTGGGTCTCTTCTTTCGTGTGTTAGGAAAGCCTATTATGTTTCCTGCTCCTGAAAGTAATGGCTATATTAAGAAGAGGTCATATACTGTTCAAGGCTTGATGCTTCAGGAAAGGTTTCTGCTTTATGCTGTGTGCACTCTGCTGTTGTGTTTTAGCTGCTCTTTCGCTCAGGTCAGTTCTCTGCAGAATTTCTCCTTGGCTGCAGTGGGGAGTGTTTGCACCTTGTCAGTTGTATAGCAAGTTTTAATTAGGTGTGTTTTGGTTTGCTTGTTAAGAGGCTAGATCTTATTTCCCCTAGAGCTGAAGTTTTGTAACACTCTATGGTCAGTAGACTTGGTGCATATGGTGTGGAAGGAGAGTTGTGCTGGTCTTCTGGGGGAGGGGCCCACTGCTGCTCTCTCAGGTACACTTGCCCTAGTAAAAAAGCACCTGTGGAGTGTGTGGGGGAGGAGGGACAGGGCTTGGTGTAAGTGGCTCAAGCCTCCACTGTGAATGCTGTGTTGCTCACTGAAGTCCTTCTGTGCTGATGGGTGGGGGTAAACATGGCATCAGCCTACTCTCAGATCCCTGCCTTCACCCTGCATCCAAAGTGTCTGCCCACTTGGCAGCACAGTGTTCCTGTTTTGTCTCAGGTTCACCAGCTGGGTTTCACAGACCCGTGCTCATCCTCTGGATGAGATTCTCACCATGCTGTGGCTGTGCAGGTTGTCCCATGGCAGTCACACAAATGCACAGGGGTTTGGAGTTTATGGCAAAATACAGCAAAAAGCTGGTGTCCAGGTTAGCTGCCCTCAGCATGTGCCTCTACTCCTATGCTAATGAACGGGGCAGCTCAATGGCGCCCACCAGCTCTTTTGTCCCCAGATAGGCCATGCCACCTCTCCCAAATGCACTTCCAAGAAGAGGAATGGTCTCTCCTGGTGTGACCCAGGGGATCCTCGGGCTATGATATCCACTCAAGCCTCTACCCTCCTTCCCCACAGGAGCACTGCTAAGCCTGCCAGGCATGACCCCAGCGATGGCACAGACTTCTAAAACTTCACACTTTGAGCTCTGCTGCTTATAAAAACTTGCAATAATCAGCCCCTCTTGCTTTCCATCAATGGTTTTGGGGAAGTGTGTGTCTTGTGCAATGCTCTGTGTACTGCTCTCTCTTCCCTCTACTCTCCCTGATCAGGACTCTCTCTCCTTCACAGGACCTGAAATTCTTTTGTCCCCCAAATCATGTCTCCACACCTTCTACCGCCCATGGTGTGGCCTTTTTTCTCCCGCTATTTGTGCAGTCTTATTCTCTCAGTTCTCAGATTGATTTCTTGGGTATTCAGAATGATGTGATATTTATCTAGCTGTGTTCAAGGGATGAGGCAAGTATAAGGTCTCTCTCCTCCTCCATCTTAATTCCTCCCCAGGTCACACTTCTTAATGTATTCTTAGTGTAAGTAAACTATGGCAAAATGTCATCAGAAGAAATTAGATTCCAGGAGGAAATTCTAAAGCTCATTACATTACTCTTAAATTTTATTAATGCCTTCAGTTTGTGCGTCATTTAAAACAAGATATGTGCTTTAAAAAGCATTCTTATAAATAGACCAATGAACAGTTAAGTAATTTATCCCTAAAACATGCACATCATTTTTATTCAGGTGTGTATAAGAAAGGGAAATAAGCTTTAAGTCTTTTTCTTTGGATTAAAGACATTTGGAAATTATTATTCAGGAATGCCAAATGTTTTCCTGGAACAAATGTGTTTTCCAATAGGAAATGCTGATATAATTAAAAGGCATTAGTGTTGATAAAGAAGACCAAGAAACATTTGCGCCATGTGTGATCACCAAGAAGAGTTCTAGTGGGCCTAAAGTATATGTCAAATAAATGAATCTGGTAGCATGAATCGGAACGTTTAGATGGAAGAACAGATAGCATGAGCCAGATTATGAGACAGATATATATTCAAGGCACATGACTAGGATTACACAGGTGGCTAAGTTTTATAGACTACTTTGTTCATTTGGAAAATAGTCAAATGTAATATAATTTCCATTTACTGGCATTTATTGATAAATAAATGATTTAGGGCAGCAAATGTCCTTTCAGATACACACCACAAGTACGTAATAGGTAACAGATGCCAGTGTAGCCAAAGCAGAATGATTACACTCCAGTTTTCCCACACTGCAGTTAAATGGATGGTAAACTGTCTGGTATTATTTCTCTCTATATATATATATCATACTGTCTATTCTCAAGTTTCACAAAAAAATTCTTCAAAACTAGATTACAGAATTTATTAATCCATAAAAGATACTAAAACTATTATTCAACAGAACTCAAACCCAAACCCTAGAGTTGACTGTTCACTATATTCAGTTTGGGCTTTTCCCAGACTGGAAAAAATTCCCCATACTATCTCTCCCTTATATACCTAAAACACTAGTACATCCACCGTGGTTCTCTTATTTTTCTCTGGGGAGCCAGAAGAATTTGCCTCTCCACCTTCTCCACTACCCATTCTATTAACTATACAATTGCTCTAAATATCCACCAAAAAGAAAGAAGTATATAAAAAACCACAACCTTCAATATTTAAACCATCATCTTTTCAAATCAACTGCAATGGGGAAAGAGAGGATATCATGCTCTGCAAGGTTTGTGAAAGGTCAAACCTTTCTTCCTGGAAGTGAATACTAGAAGGACAAAGTTAATTCTGTGTATTTCTAATGGGCTAGCAAAATGTTCCCCATATGACTGACAGAAAATGTTTAAAACTTTACCTGCATGGGCTCCTAGAAACAAGCAGCACCAACAAATTAATTACAATTCCCCAAATAACGATTCTCCATTTAAATTGTTTTCAAGCACCTAAAACTCTTCAATAGCAAAAGATATTAAGACGAGATATTAGCAATGCTGTCTCTGGAATACTTTTGTGTGCAAATACAAAGTTCATCCAAAGTCTTAGTAGACAGCTCATAAGACCTGTGGTTTCTACCTTGGTGACAGCTATGTGCAATTACAAACAAAAACGTTTCTCTAAATAGATGACTCTAATAAACTAAAGAAACAAAAGCCTTTTTAAGGCTACTGCTGCAATAAATGGTTAAATCTGAAGTGCACTGGAATAAACTGGACAAAGATAAATCTGGAAGCGTACAACAGGATTAAAAAAAAAGGAAATAGAAGAGGGTTGAAGAGACTGGCAGACACCATCTGTCAGTATTAAAAGGCTTGAATCACATGGATTGCTTTTAACTCCTTGTTGTCTCATTTCCTTGGTTAATGACAACTTTTTTTTTATTTCTTCACACAGCTTGGCCATGTAAATCCACCACAGAGAGGTGACACGATGATATAGATGAACACCTAGAGGGAGAAGGAAGGCAATTTTATTTTCTTGAATCTATCATAGGCTCATAAATAATACATAAAGCATAGTAAAAACCTATTAACAGATACTGATTCCATTACAGTAGTAGTTGTGTAATAATATAATACACCAATCAAGTATTTTCAAAGGCAGAAGTGGAGTTAAAGGGATCCTTTCTGATACAACTCTCACACATTTGAATTCTAGTATACGTTCTTCATTGGGAGAGAAAGCAGTGGGGTTGTTTCTCTTCACTGGAAACCAGGCAGAATCAAGCTCTATGAACAATTCTTATTGAGACATCATTAATTATCAAAATCACAAATTATCTTAATTCTCCTGATGTATAATTTTATTATGAAGCATATGTTTAGGTTTTACACACGTGTCACTTTTCATTATTAGGATGATTAGAAATATTTAAAAGTCTGAGTAGAGACTCTGCTCTATATCGCCTATGAGCAAGAATGTTGCTATGAACCTTTTGGTGAATAATGACATGATAATTACAATAACCAAATCAAAAGAAAGCTGATGATACAAGTAACACAGTAAAAATGCTGGTCCTATTATAGATGGATTAACTTTTTAATTGTATTGGATTTTTGAAGTGTTTATATATACATATATATACATATATAATCTATATTTAAAGATTTTATTTATTTGAGGGAGAGAAAGAGAGGGGGCGGGGCAGAGCCCAAGGGAGAAGCAGGCTCCCCGCAGAGCAGGGAGCCCAATGTGGGGCTCGATCCCAGGACCCTGGGATCATGACCTAAGATACGCTTAACCGACTGAGCCACCCAGCAGCCCCTGAAGTGTATTTTTAATAGTATACGCTTGTTCACATTACTAAATTCCAAAAAACAGATTTATTTTAAACATTAGGATCACTGCATTGATTTCATCATTTGTCTTGCTTTAAATTACAACTTTTTTGATATCTTTAATGGGCTGATTTCATTACTCAATGCTAAGAAAAAAAACACATTTATGAATTCCATGCTTGCTCCCGAAAGTCAGCAGAGTGCTTTTGCCTTACTTCTCTACAAATGTGAGGGAGGGGGTGGTTTACAGCAAATTCTGGTTCTTAACGAATAAACTACTCACAGGTACACATACAAACACACACACACACACACGTACACAGATATTCCAGTATGACATGAAGTTGACTATTTACCACAGCTGAAATACAAGGATTTTTAAAGCTGAAGTACAATATATTAGGCAACAACAGCTTTTGGGAGAGACTGATACTGCATTAAGAGCAGTGCTATGTATGTAGTAAGTAATCAATAAATACAATCTGAATTTAACAATAATCCAGCTTTATAAATCATTGTAAATTTGCAGACCCAAGTAGAAGGAAGAAGCTAAGCTGAGGAGCCTAGAATGTGCCACCTGAGTATCCTGAGCAATGTGACATTCCAGGCTCTGGCACAATTTCTAGTATAACATCAACATATTGATGGCTGCTCTTCTCTGTTAGGTAAATGCAGCTATCTAAGGTGGAAGTCTTTCAACAGGGGTCAAGGAAAAGTGGAGCTGAGTCAGAGGTATCCGCACACAGTTAACTTTGGGCTTCTGCAAATGGCAAGAGGATAGGGAGAAAGGCTGCTTCACCCAGCCATAAACTACCCCCAAAGTAAAGCATCTCCCTCCCACCCTCTGTAGAGCAGCAGCTCTCAAACTTTTGGTTCAGGACCTATTCACACTCTCAAAAATCACTGAGGACTCCAAATAGCTCTTACATAGGGGGATTATAATTATCAACACTTACCATATTAGAAATAAAGCTTTAAAAATACCTATATAATTCATTTAAAAACAAAAATAATAAACCCATTATAGATAAACATAACTATATTTCTCCCAGATCAGTTTTATTTGTGTCAGCTTGGCTAGCTATAGTACAGAGTTACCCAATTAAACACTAACCTAGGTGTTACTGTATTTTGAAGATGTGATTAAAGCCCATAAATCAGTTGCCTTCAAGTAAAGCAGATTATCTTATATAATCCAAATTAGCCTGATTCAGTTAGAAGTCCTTAAGGGCAGAGCTGAAGTTTCCTTGATGAAGAAGAAATTATGTCTATGAATTATGCCTTTGCTCTTGCCCCAGCAGTCCAGACTGCCCTTCCTGACAGCCTGCCCTAAGGATTTTGAACTTGCCAAGCCAACTCCCACCATCACATAAGCTAATTCCCTGTGATGTATCCTTAACATATATCCAGAGAAATTCAAAGAGAGGCTACATCTGTTAACAAGGAGAACTCCACGAAAAAAAAGGTTACATTAAGAATAATAAGAGTTCTTAGAAATTTAAAGCATATCTATGAAAAATGAATACATAAGATGAATTGAGCTGAAAAGAAAATTAGCTTGCAGGCAAGAGTGAGCTATCTCTCAAATGTAATGCATATTAAAAAGGCTATCAGACATTCAGGATAGTTCAAAGAGGTCCAATATCTGTTTACATAGGAGTTACAAAAGGAGAACAGCATACAGACTCATTTACATTTATAAACATGAGAACTACTAAATAGACATTAGGAAATTGAACTCATGATGCATTAAAAGAATATTACATAATGGCCACTTAGTATTTATCCCAGAAATGAAAGGATAGTTATAAGTACATTTATTACTGTAATTCTATACATTACTATTAAATGCAGATAGTCATATTGTCAACTCATTGGGAAGAGAAATATTATTTCCCAAAATTAAATGCCTATTCATGACTAAAACTTCAGGCAATCTAGAAACAAAAATAAAGTTACCTTTGATGATAAAAATCCAACAAGAATTCGTAATACATATCACTCCTTTTAAAAAAGATTTTATTTATTTGAGAGACAGAGAACACGAGTGGGGGAGCAGGGTAGAGGGAGAAGAGAGCCCTACGCGAGGGAGGCTCCAAATGCCCTGAGCCAAAGGCAGATGCTTAACTGACGAAGCCACCTCGGCGCCTCTACGTATCACTCTTACAAATGAAATATTGGAAGCATTCCACTTAAAACCGGGAACTAAATAAAGATGCCCACTGGCACCACAGTTGTTCAACATTGCTAGTAACTGCAAATTATATATACATATACATACCTATATATAGTTATGCAGAATTATATAGAACGTGTGTATATAAATTTGATAACATTGAAATTATTAACAGACGGTAACATAATTTACCTATAGCACGAGTAGGCAAATGACAGCCCATGGCTTGTGAGCTAAGAATGGTTTTTATATTTTTAAAGGTTTAAAAAAAAAGGATATGTGACAGAGACTACATGCAGCCTGAAAAGCATAAAATATTTATTATCTGGCACTTTACAGAACGTTTGCTGACTCCTGACAGAAGAATCAGAATACAGAAGAATAAACTGACAAACTATTACAACCAGTAAGAGTTATACAAAGTTGCCAGACACAAAAACAGATCAGTTAGAAAAAAAACAGAAATAAAGAAACAGAGAATGCAATCAGCTAGAAAATAGAAATATAATTAGAAAATATGGAATTACAAAATGTAATTTTAAAAGAATCCCATTTCAAATGGGATGACAGAAACATTCAATATCCGGGAATATTTGGAATGCCTTGCCTGATTCCTTACATATAAACATTTAGGAAGATGGAGTTTAAGTACAATATTTTGGAGTGATTTCACAGGACAGCTAATCATTGAGAAAGAATTCCAGCATCCAGTTTCTTAAAGATTGAAAAATAAAATAACACACTAAAATAACAAAAACTTACAACTGATACGATGATGATGATGATAGTGAGTTTGAGATTCTTCATACACATGGCTCGTGCAAGATTTCTGCTGGTTGTTTTGAAGGTGACAGACTAGGAAAAAAAAAAAAAGATTTATTTGATCCCTGGCACTGACTACATAACCGATTCATAGTAATACCTGTAAAACTTTTACTTTCATTAATCATGTTGAATCATGAATTCATTACTGTCTTCACAGGTCGAGACTAGCCATTCATAATCACTAGTTCTCAGAAGCAGGACTTGGTCAGGTGTATGGTAAGCAGTACAAGCCCACTGGAAAAGCTTCTCCCCTTTTTCTTGTCCACCGAAGTAATGCATGTGGTGTCAAGAATCACAAATGGCTCTTCCTGCTAGTGTGAAAGCCTTTTCCTCTTTATGCTTCCAGGAAGAAAGGTTCCCTCTAAGCCAGTTGGTTGCAAACACATTTGCCTGTTCTACCCAATATAATCCTGGGATTTTTGAGCCATAAAAATCTGCTCAATTTCCATAAGAAGATATGTATTTACTTGTATGAGGCCCAAAACCCAAGGAACTTTGCTCCTTCAGTTACTCATTTTCTTTTGCAACACTGACTTCTCAATATCTACTGAACCATTCCCACCAGACACAAAGAGTTTAAAGCAACCAAACAACAAAATTCCCTAACAGCCCAGCAATTCCACTCCTAGGTATATATCCAACAGAGCTGTATGCCCAAGTTCACCAAAAGTGGAATAAACAGTTCAATTGTACACATACTTCATATATTCAAGAAGGCAGAGGGAAATACGCACATGTAAAGGAGACATGTGGAAGATATAAAAAAGAACCAAATCAAGCTTGTAGAGATGAAAAATATATGAGGTGGGAATAACAGCAGATTACAAACCACAAAATAAAACTAACAGAAGCTATCCTAAATGAAACACAGAAGAAAAAAAGACTGAAAAAAATGACCAGATCAATAGATCAACAGATAATTCTACAGAATCTGGAATTAGAATGGATTCCCAACAGGGGAGCATGGATAAACAAATTGTAGTAGGCAGACTTATACAACTGAATAGTACAAAACAATAAAATAAACTATTACCATATTGAACAATATGAATGAATCTCATAGATATAATAGTGAAAGAGGCCAGAGAGAAGCTAGTATATAACAGATGAATCCATTTCTATACCTTTAAGAATAAACAAAATATCATCTAGGGTAATGTAAGTCATAAAATGGTTACCTCTGTTGGGGATTATTAACAGGAAGGAGCATGAGGCAGCTTTCTGCAGTACTCGAAATGTTTTTTTTTTCTTGACCTAAGTGGCGGTTACATGCATATAGACATATGTGTAAAAAATAACTAAATGGTACACTTGCTGCACCTTATTCTACATATGTTATGCCTCCACAAAGAGAGACATCTGTTAATTAATTAGTACCTTTTGTTATTCTGGGTCACATAGTCAACAAAATTAAAGACTTATTTGGAAATTACAGGCTAAATACAAGACCATTCTAGCTAAACAGAGTAATCTTCGATTAAGAATTTGATCTGCAGATCTGAGATCAGATGCTTCTTTGCCCCATAGCAATGGGTTACAAAGTGAGCCATTATAAAAACCTGGTATTTTGACTTGCTGTATGGTACCACCCTTCCTCCAGTTACCATGTGCTTTGACTTAAAACTATTATCCTCCTAAAAACTACTGTTAATACATGTCCCTATAAAACTAACAATAACAATAAACACTGAAATAGCTCTTACTATGCACAAGACACCGTGTTAGGCACTTTGCGTGCATTATCTGATTTAATGACATATAGCTCCATTTTACAGACAATGATTCCTGAGGCACAGAGAGGTCAAGTAACTTGTCTAAGGTTGCACAACTACTAAGTGGCAGAGAGGGGAATCAATCCCAGGCAGCCTGACTGTAGAGCTTGTGCTCCTAACCACTACAATCTAGCTGCTGGTAGGAATAAACATGATGACTTACTAAACCATTTCACGGTGTAAACTACTCTGCATTTAAATTTCAAATTGTGTAGACCTAGAATTTCACTGATCTCTGCCCTCCATCTAGTCACATCTATTCACTATATATCTATCATCTTTCCTGAAAACCCCCAGCCACTATCCAGATGGAAAATGCAAAGACACACACAACTGTAGCGTAAGTAGGTCACAGGGACATACTGACTCTTTTAAGGCTCATTGGCCCTTCCCAATTTGACTCTTGCTTGATACAATGAAGGCTCAAGCTATCATGGTAAGCAAGAAAGTGACTGTATTGTCCAGTTTTCAGGATTCATACTGGATCACAACTGGCCTGCACATTTGTTTCATGTATCACAAAACTTTGGTACAGAAACAAATGGTATATGCAGACTATAAAGGCATTAATCTACAGCTTTAAAAAATTGTTTATGTATATTGAGTATGTTTTCCAAACCAAAATTTCATTAATGGTTTCTAATGGGTTGTGGCTTTTATTCTATGCCGCATTGTTACCCTTATCATCACAACATAATCACATCATGGAGTTAGAAAGGAAAAAACCCTGTAAATTATTAAATTTAACATGTCTCCCTATTATGTTAGTCATCAACCAGTTTCTCTACTTTATTTAGATGCTGAAAAATATTACCATATCCCATACTTACCGAATCCACAAGATTTTCTGTTTTATCTATCAATAATTCCAATCTTTCTCCTCGCTGAGCTACCAGATCTGAAAATGTTGGAAAAAACAGAAAATATGTTTATATTACAAATCTGCTATTTTTATCTTTAAGCCAAATCTGATTTTAATTATAGTTGGTATTCTTGACAACTCATATTTACTACAGAAGCACTTTTATCTTTAAGTAATAAAAGACTTTAGTAAAGCTAATCAACTAAAGTAGGGGTTGGCATTTTTTTTCTGTAAAAGGCCAGATACTGAATATTTTAGGCTTCCTGGGCCAAATGGTCTCTGTCGTAATTACTCAACTCTGTTAAACATAGACAATATGAAAATAAATGGGCATCACGGTATTCCAATGAAACTTTATGCAGATTTGATCCAAGGATTATAGTTTGCAAAGCCTAAATTAAGGGTATGATCTGAGAGTTTTAAAAAATGGAGCCCTCAAAATGAGTGAGAGTTGGACACTTACAGAATTATAGTATGACGAGTTCTACAGACCCTCTCTCCAACAAAACAACTGTAACTTGAAAAATTATAAAAACAGAAGCCATCAACATTTAAAGTCTCTGAAAACTATGAATATCCTAAGGGCATACAGCAAATGGAGAAACATATATAAAAAAATTATCTAATTCTTGTAAGAACAGTGAATCTATGGCATTTAAGCCATGACCTGCTCCATCCCTCAGCTGAGACAGAAACTCTACTCCAGGCAACTAAAGCCTGGAGGCTCTTTCCCTCCAGGTCTCAGTCAAAAGCTATGCTTTCTCCCCAGCAGGGGAAAGTCATTAACATTCCCCCTCCCATCCCATCCTACCCCTAGCTCCATGATGCAGAAGCTCTATTCCCACAAGGCATGCCCGATAGGTCTGAGGTTCCTTTCCTTCACCTAACCCTACACATAGGGCAGAAGTTCTATTAGAAGCTCTATTAGATTACACTGGATCAATTTATGTCTGGGGGAACTGTTACCAAAAAATACAGTTAGTGGAGGCTAACATCTGGGTGTGACACCAACAGAGGCAGACAAGCACTAGAAGCTTGACAGGGAGATTAGGAAAAGAGACACTCAGAGTTGTGTCACTCCAGTGTGACTACACATGCTCAAGGCTATCCCTCTGAGAAATGACATTAGAGACTGCACACTGTGGGAAAACTAAAGTTCAAAGAAAAAGTCCAGCCCAGTCACTAAGCAAATAACCAAACAACAAACCCCGGAGGATGGGAATCAGTACCCAGAGTTGCTATAATACATTACCTAAAACATCTAGTTTTCAACAAAAAATTATGAGATATGGCAAAAAAACCAGGAAACAGTAATCAATATACAGGAAAAAGAGCAGAGTTGTTAGAAACTTACTTTGGGTGGTGGTGGGGGGCTCAGCTATTGGACTTAGCAATGGAATGATACTGGAAATCAGTAGCACAACGAAAACTTATGGGATAAAGCAAAAGCAGTGCATAGAAGGAAATTTATAGCAGTAAACACCTACATTAAAGAGAAGAAAGATGTTACAGACTGAATTGTATCCCTCTGAAATTCACATATTGAAGCCCTAACCGCTAACGTGATGGTATTTGGAGATGGGAGACTTTAAGGTATCATTAGGTTTAGATGACGCCATGATGGCTTATGGTGAAATTAGTGTACTAGTAAGAAGAGACACCAGAGAGCTTACTTTGTCTTAC
This sequence comes from Mirounga leonina, assembly GCF_011800145.1. Classification (NCBI taxonomy): domain Eukaryota; kingdom Metazoa; phylum Chordata; class Mammalia; order Carnivora; family Phocidae; genus Mirounga; species Mirounga leonina. The sequence continues at coordinate 18,906 of NW_023270210.1, forward strand.
TTTCTACCATGTGAGGACATAGTGAGAGGGGCCTTCTGCAATCTGGGAAGAGAGTTCTCACCAGAATCTAGCTAGGCAGGCACCTTGATCTTGGACTTCAAGCCTCCAGAATTGTTAGAAAATGAATTTCTGTTAAACTATCCAGTCTACAGTAATTTTTTATAGTAGCCTGAGCACGCTAAGAAAAAAAAAAGATTTCATACTAATAACTTTCTACCTTAATGAATTGGAAAAAGAACATATTAAATCCAAAGCTAACAGAAAGAAGGAAATAAAAATCAGAGCAGAAAAAATTAAATACAGAACAGAAAACACCAGAGAAAAATAAATGAAACCAGAAACAGGTTTTGGGAAAGATCAACAAAATTGATAAAACCTTGCATAAACTGACCAAGAAAAAAAGACAGACAATTCAAATTACTGAAATAATCACTATCAACTTCACAGAAATGAAAGGGTCCTAAGAGAATACTATTAACAAGAGTATGACAATGCATTAGATAACTTAGATGAAATGGATAAATTCCTAGAAAGACATAAACCACCAAAACAGACTCAAGAAGAAATAGGAAATCTGAATAATTACAACAAATAGATTGAATAATTATAATTTTTAAGATTTGAGTATAGTTGACACACAATGTTACATTAGTTTCGGGTATACCACACAGTGATTCAACTTCTCTATGTTATGCTATGCCTACCACAAATGTAGCTAACATCTGTCACCATATTATGCTATCATTGACTATCTCTACCTTTCACCCTTGTAACGTATTAATTTTCATAACTGAAAGCCTGTATCTCCCCCTCTCCTTCACCCATTTTGTCCATCCCCCACCACCTTCCCATCTGGCAAACATTTGTTCTCTGTACTTATGGGTCTATTTCTGATTTTTGTGAAAAGATTTTAGGGGGCGCCTGGTGGCTCAGTCGTTAAGCGTCTGCCTTCGGCTCAGGTCATGATCCCAGGGTCCGTCTTGGGATCGAGCCCCACACTGGGCTCCCTGCTCCGCAAGGAGTCTGCTTCTCCCTCTCCCACTCCCCATGCTTGTGTTCCCTCTCTCGCTGTGTCTCTGTCAAATAAATAAATAAAATCTTTTCAAAAAAAAGCAAAAAAGATTTTGAGAGAGACAGAGAGCATAAGTGGGGGGGAGGGGCAGAGAGGGAGGGAGAAGCAGACTCCCCGCTGAGCAGGGAGCCCGATGCGGGGCTCAATCCCAGGACCCCAAGAACATGACCTGAGCTGAAGGCAGACACTTAACCTACTGAGCCACTCAGGCGCTCCTCTGCTTTTTTTTGTATATTCGTTTGTTGTTCAGATTCCATAGATGACTGAAATCATATATGGAATGGTATTTGTCTTTTTCTAACTGACTTATTTCGCCTAGCATAATACTCTCTAGGTCCATCCATGTAGTCACAAATGGCAAGAGATCATCTTTATAGCTGCATAATATTCCATTATATGTACATACCACATCTTTATCCATTCATCTATCAATAGACACTTAGGTTGCTTCTGTATCTTTCCTATTGTAAATAATGCTGCAATAAACATAAGTATGAATATATCTTTTCCAATTAGTGCTTTCATTTCCTTTGGGCAAATACCCTGTAGTGCAATTATTGCATCATATGGTATTTCCATATTTTTTTCTCTTAGGAACCTCCATAGTTTGGACAATAGCTGTATCAGTTTACATACCCACAAATGCTGCATGAGGGTTTTTCTCCACATCCTCACAGATACTTGCTATTTCTTGTCCTTTTGATATTAGCCATTCTTATCAGTGTATGGTGATCTCTCATTGCAGTTTTGATTTGCATTTCCCTGATGATGAGTGATGTTGAGCATCTTTTCATGGGTTTGTTGGCCATCTCGATGTCTTCTTTGGAAAAATGTCTGCTCATGTCTTATGCCCATTTTTTACTCAGACTATTTGTTTTCTTGGTGTTGAGTTATATAAATTCTTTGTATATTTTAGATATTAAGCACTTATCAGATATCATCTGCAAAATTCTTCTCCCATTCTGTAGGTTGCCTTTTAGTTTTGTTGATGGTTTCCTTCACTGTGCAAAAACTCTTTATTTTGATATAGTCCCAATAGTTTATTTTTGCTTTTGTTTTCCCTTGCCTCAGGAGACATATCTAGAAAAATGTCGCTAAGGCCAATGTCAAAGAAATTACTGCCGGTGCTCTCTTCTAGGATTTTTATGGTTTCAGGTCTCACATTGAGTTCTTTAGTCTTTGAGTTTACTTTTTATGTATGATTTAAAAAAAATGTGGTCCAGTTTCATTCTTTTCCATGTATGTACTTGTCCACTTTTCCCAACACCATTTCTTGAAGAGACACTCTTTTCTTCATTGTATGTTCCAGCCTCTTCTGTCACTAACTGATCACATAAGTGTGGGTTTATTTCTGAGCTATTTTGTTCCATTGATCTGTGTGTCTATTTTTGTGCCAGTATCATGCTGTTTTGATTACTATAGCTTTGTAATATATCTTGAAATCTGGGATTGTGATACCTCCACCTTTGCACTTCTTAAGATTGCTTTGGCTATTCAGAGTCTTTTGTAGTTCCATACAAATTTTAGTATCACTTGTTCTAATTCTGTGAAAAATACTATTGGTATTTTGATAGGGATTGTACTGAATCTGTAGATTGCTTTGAGTAGTATGGACATTTTAACAATATTAATTCTTCCAATCCATAAGCAGGGAATAATATCTTTGTTTGCTTATGTTGTCTTCAATTTCTTTCAGAAATGTTTTATAGTTTTCAGAGTACAAGTTTTTCACCTCCTTGGGCAAGTTTATTCCTAGGTATTTTTTTTTTTTTTGGCACAACTGCAAATGAAATTGTTTTCTTAATTTCTTTGTTACTTTAGTTATAAGCATATAGACACACTACTGACTTCTGAGTACTAATTTTGTATTCTGACAATTTTACTGTATTACTTCTAGTACATTTTGTTGGAGTCCTTAGGGTTTTCTATGTATAGTATCACGTCATCTGCAAATAGACACAGCTTGACTTCTTCCTTACCAATATGGATGCCTCATATTTTTTTTTGTTATTTGATTGCAGTAGTCTGTTGAATAAAAGTGGTGAGAGTGGGGGCACCAGGGTGGCACAGTCCGTTAAGCGTCCAACTTTTGGTTTCAGCTTAGGTCTTGATATCAGGGTCATGAGATCAAGCCCCACATTGGTTTCTGTGCTGAGTCTGCTTTAGATTCTCCCTCTGCCTCTGCCCCTTCTCTCGATCTCTAAAATAAATCTTTAAAAAAAGGTATGAGAGTGGAGGTTCCTGTCTTGTTTCTGATCTTAAAGTGCTGCGATTTTCACCAGTGAGCATGATGTTAGCTATGGGATTGTCATATATGCCTTTACTTATTAGATCAAGCCCCACATCGGGTTCTGTGCTCAGTGCTGAGAAGCTTTAGATTCTCCCTCTGCCCCTTCTCTCGATCTCTAAAATAAATAAATCTTTAAAAAAAAGGTGGTGGGCGCCTGGGTGGCTCAGTTGGTTAAGCGACTGCCTTCGGCTCAGGTCATGATCCTGGAGTCCCGGGATCGAGTCCCGCATCGGGCTCCCTGCTCGGCAGGGAGTCTGCTTCTCCCTCTGACCCTCCTCCCTCTCATGCTCTCTGTCTCTCATTCTCTCTCTCTCAAATAAATAAATAAAATCTTAAAAAAAAATAATAATAAAAAAAAATTAAAAAAGGTGGTGAGAGTGGAGGTTCTTGTCTTGTTCCTGATCTTAAAGTGCTGCAATTTTCACCAGTGAGCACGATGTTAGCCATAGGATTGTCATATATGCCTTTATTTGTTAGATCAAGCCCCACATCGGGTTCTGTGCTCAGTGCTGAGTCTGCTTTAGATTCTCCCTCTGCCTCCGACCCTTCTCTCTCTCGATCTCTAAAATAAATAAATCTTTAAAAAAAGGTGGTGAGAGTGGACGTTCCTGTCTTGTTCCTGATCTTAAAGTGCTGCAATTTTCACCAGTGAGCATGATGTTAGCTATGGATTTGTCATATATGCCTTTATTTGAGGTATGTTCCCTCTAAAACCAGTTTCAGTTTTATAGTGAATGGATATTGAATTTTGTCAAATGCTTTTCCTGCCTCTTTTGAAATAACCATATGATTTTTATCCTTTGTTTTATTGATGTGGTGTATCACACTGATTTATAAATATACTACCATCCTTGCATCTCCAGGATCAATCCCACTTGATCGTGGTAATGATCCTTTTAATGTATTGTTGGATATGGTTTACTAATATTTTGTTGAGGATTTCTGAATCTATATTCATCAGAGATACTGATCTGTTTTCTATTTTTCTGATGTCTTTGGTTTTGGTATCAGGGTAATGCTGGCCTCGTAGAATGTATTTGGAGTTCCTTCCTCTTCTATTTTTTGGAATAGTTGGAAGAGAATGGGTATTAACTCTTCTTTAAATGTTTGGTAGAATTCATCTGATCCTGAATTTTTCATTTTTGGTAGGTTTCTGATTACTGATTCAATTTTGTTACTAGTAATTGGTCTGTTCAGATTTTCTATTTCTTCCTAACTCAGTTTTGGAATTTTGTAATATGTTTCTAGAATTTACCCATTTCTGGGAACCTGGGTGGCTCAGTTGCTTAAGAGACTGCCTTCAGCTCAGGTCATGATCCTGGAGTCCCAGGATCGAGTCCCGCATTGGGCTCCCTGCTCAGCAGGGAGTCTGCTTTTCCCTCTGCCCCTCACCCCTCTCATGCTCTCTCTCTCTCTCTCTCAAATAAATAAAATCTTTAAAAACAAAATATTTACAATTTACCCATTTCTTCTAGGTTGTCCAATTTCTAGGCATATATTTTTTTGTAGTACTCTACTGTAATCTTTTTATTACTGTGGTGTCAGTTATTTTTTCATTTCGGATTTTATTTATTTCAGTCCTCTCTTTTTATTCTTTTAAATTAAAAAAAAAATTAATTCCAGTATAGATAATACAGTGTTATAAGTTTCAGGCGTACAATACAGTGTTTCAACAGTTCCATATATTACTCAGTGCTCATCAAGACAATTACACTCGGGGCACCTGGGTGGCTCAGATGGTTAAGCATCCACCTTCGGCTCAGGTCCTGATCCCAGGGTCCTGGGATCGAACCCCGCATCAGGCTCCTGGCTCAACAGGAAGCCTGCTTCTGCCTCTCCCTCTGCCTCTCCCTCTGCTCATGCTCTTTCTCTCTCCATATCTCTGTGTCTCAAATGAATAAATAAAATCTTTTTTAAAAAAAGATATTATACTCTTAATCCCCTTCACCTGATTCACACCCCATCATCCACCTCCCTAGTAGTAGTCATCTGTTCACTATAGTTAAGAGTATGTTTTTTGGTTTATCTCCTTTTTTCCCTTTGTTCATTTGTTTTGTTTATTAATTCCACATATGAGTGAAATCATATGGTATCTGTCCTTCTCTGGCATATTTTGCTTAGCATTATACTCTCTAGATTGATCCATGTTATTGCAAATGGTAAAACTGCATTTTTTATGGCTGAATAATATTCCTCTGTGTGTGTGTGTGTGTGTGTGTAACACCTTTATCCATTCATCTATTGATGGACACTTAGGCTGCTTTCATAGTTTGGCTATTGTAAATAATGCTGCTATAAACACAAACATGTATATATCCCTTTAAACTGGTGCTTTATATTCTTTAGGTAAATACACAGTAGTGCAATTAAGAATAATAGGATAGTTCTATTTTTAACTTTTTGAGAATCCTCCATAGTGTTTTCCACAGTGGCTGCACCAGTTTGCATTCCCACCAAGAGTGCAAAAGGCTTCCTCTTTATCCACATCCTCATCCAACACTTTGTGTTTTTTTTTTTATTTTAACCATTCTGACTTGTGTTAGGTGATAATCCCACTGTAATTTTGATTCACATTTCCCTGATGATCAATGATGTTGAGATCATTTCAGGTGTCTGTTGGCCATCTGGATGTCTTCTTTAGAAAAATGTCTGTTCATGTCTTCTGCCCGTTTTTTAATACTTAGGGTTTTTTGGTGTTGAGTTCTAGAAGTTCTTTAATATATTTTGGAACAAACCCTTTAACAGATATGTCATTTGCAAAGATCTTCTTCCATTCAGTAAGCGGTCTTTTAGTTTTGTTCTTTCCTTCTCAGGGCAGAAGCTTTTTATTTTGATGAAGTCTCGATAGTTTATTTTTGCTTTTGTTTCCCTTGCCTCAGGAGACATTATCTAGAAGGATGTTGCTACAGTCAATGTCAAAGAACATACTGCCTGTGCTCTTCTCTACGATTTTTATAGTTTCAGGTCTCACATTTAACTCAATCCATTTTGAGCTTACTTTTGTGTATAGTGTAAGGAAGAGGTCCAGTTTTCCCACCACTTGTCAAAGAGACTTTTTCTCCATTGCATATTCTTGCCTCCTTTGTCAAAGATTATTTGACCACATAATTGTGGGTTTATTTCTGGGCTCTCCATTCTGTTCCATTGATCTATATGTCTATTTTTGTGGCAGTACCATACTGTTTTGATCACTATAGCTCTGTAATATAACTTGAAGTCTGGAATTGAGATACCTCCAGTTTTGTTTTTATTTTTCAAGATTACTTTGGTTATTCAGGGTCTTTTGTGATTCCATACAAATTTTAGGACTGGTTGTTCTACTCCTGTGAAAAATGCTTTTGGTATTTTGATAGGGATTGCATTAAATCTGTAGATTGCTTTGGGTATTATAGACATTTTAACAGTATTTCTTCTTCCAATCCATAAGCATGGAATGTCTTTCAATTTCTTTGTGTCATCTTCAATTTCTTTCAATGTTTTACAGTTTTCAGAGTACAGGTCTTTCACCTCTTTGGTTCAGTTTATTCCTAGGAATTTTATTATGTTTGGTGCAATTGTAAAAAGGATTGTTTTCTTAAGTTCTCTTTCTGCTGCTTCAATATTAATGTATCGAAAGGCAAGAGATTTCTATACATCGATTTTGTATCTTGCAACTTTACTCAATTCATTTATCATTTCTACTGGTTTTCTGGTGGAGTCTTTAGGGTTTCCTTTATATAGTATTATGCCATTTGCAAAGACTGAAAGTTTGGATTCTTCCTTACTAATTTGGATGCCTTTTATTTCTTTTTGTTGTCTGATTGCTTTGTCGAGGACTTCCAGTACTATGTTGAATAAAAGTGGCAAAAGTGGACATTCTTGTTTTATTCCTGACCTTAGTGGTAAAGCTCTCAATTTTTCCCCATTGAGGATGATGCTACCTGTGAGCATAAGGCCTTTAGAATGTTGAAGTATGTTCCCTCTAAAACTACTTTGTCGGGGGTTTTTATCATGAATGGATGTTATTTTTCAAATGCTTTTTCTGCATCCTTTGAAATGATAACATTATTTTTATCTTTTCTCCTCTTGATAGGATGTAGCACATTAACTGATTTGTGAATACTGAGCGACCCTTGCAGCCCAGGAATAAATCCCACTTGTGTGTGGTGAATGATTTCTTTAATGTATTGTTGGATTTGGTTTGCTAGTATTTTGTTGAGGACTTTTTTATCTATGTCCATGAGAGATATTGGTCTGTAGTTCTCTTTTGTGGTGTGTTTATCTGGTTTTGGTATCAGGGTAATTCTGGCCTCAGAGAATGAATTTGGAAACTTTCCTTCCTGTTTTATGTTTTGGAAAAGTTTGAGAAGAATAGGTATTAACTCTTCCTTAAATGTTTGGTAGAAGTCCCCTGTGAAGCTGTCTGGTCCTGGACTTTTGTCTGTTGGGAGTTTTTTCATTACTGATTCAACTTCATTGTTGGTAACTGATCTGTTCAAATTTTCAATTTCTTTCTGCTTCAATTTTGGTAGGTTGTTTCTAGGAATTTGTCCATTTCTTCCAGATTGCCCAGTTTGTTGGCATATAATTTTTCATAATATTCTCTTACAATTATTTGTATTTCTGTGGTGCCAGTTGTTATTCTCCTCCTTCATTTCTGAATTATTTGCGCTCTCTCTCTCTCTGATATTTTCCAAGAAACTGCTTGTGTCTTTGATTTGTTCTACTGGTTGTTTTTTTTTTTAACTTTTCACTTCATTTATTTCTGCTCTAATCCTTATTTCCTTCCTTCTGCAGGTTTTGGGTTTTGTTTGCTCTCTCACTAGCTCCTTTAGGTGTAAGGTTAGGTTGTTTACTTGAGATTTTTTTGCTTCTTGAGGTAGGCCTATATTGCTATAAAATTCCCTCTGAGAACTGCTTTTACTGCATCCCAAAGATTATGGACCCTTTTATTTTCATTTGCATTTCTCTCCATGTAATTTCTGATTTCGTCTTTGACTTCTTGGTTGACCCATTTATTATTTAGTAGCATGTCATTTAACCTCCATATATCTGTGGTCTTTGCAGATTTTTTTCTTGTGGTTGACTTCTAGTTCCATAGCCTTGTGGTCAAAAAAGATACAAGGTATGACTCCGATCTTTTTTCATTTGTTGAGACTTGTTTTGTGACCTAATATGTGATCTATTCTGGAGAACGTTCCCTGTGCACTTGAAAAGAATGTGTATTCTGCTGTTTTCGGATGGTATGTTCTGAATATATCTGTTAAATCCATTTGTTGCAGTGTGTCATTCAAAGCCATGGTTTCCTTGTTGACTTTCTGAATGATGATGTCCATTGATGTGAGTGGCATGTTGTATTACTACCAATTAGTTCCTTTATGTTTTATGTATTCGGGTGCTCCCATGTTGGGTGCATAAATGTTTATAATTGTTATATCTTTTTATTGGGTTTTCCCCTCTATTATTATATTGTGTCCTTCTTTGTCTCTTGTTACAGTCTTTGCTTTAAAGTCTAGTTTTTCTGATATAATTATTACTATTCTGGCTTTCTTTAGACATCCATTTGCATGATAAATGTTGCTCCATCCCCTCACTTTCAGTATACACGTATCTTTAGGTCTGAAATGAGTCTCTTACAGGCAGCATACAGATGGTTCTTATTTTATTAACCACTCTGTCTCCCTATATCTTTTGATTGGAATGTTTAGTCCATTTACATTAAAAGTAATCACTGATAGATATGTACTTATTGCCATTTTGGTACTTGTTTTATGGTTGTTTTTCTAGTTCTCTGATCCTCTCTTCTTTCATAGTTTGTTGGCTTTCCTTAGTGATATACTTGCATTCCTTTCTCTTTATTCTTTGCATATCTATTACTGGTTTTTGATTTGTGGTTGCCATTAGGTTTGTATATAATATCTTCTGCATATAGCAGTCTATATGAGGTTGATGGTCATTTAAGTGTGAACCCATTCTCCACTCCTCTTCCCTCCTCCATGCTTTACGTATATAATGTCATATTTTACATCCTTTTGTGAATCTCTTGACTGATTTTTACAGATATACTTATTTGTACTGCTTTTGGTTTCCTACTTTTCCTACTGTTAATTATGGTCTTTCCTTTCCACTCAGAGAGTCCACTTTAATATTTCCTATAGGGCTGGTTTAGTGGTCATGAACTTCTTCAGCTTTTGTTTCTGGGAAACTTTATCTCTCCTAGTCCGAATGATAGCCTTGCTAAACAGAGCATTCTAGGCTGCAGATTTTTTCTTTTCAGCCCTTCGAATTTATCATGCCATTCCCATCTGGCCTGCAAGTTTCAGCTGAAAAATTAGATGATACACTTATGGGGTTTCCCTTGTGTGTCACTGTCTTCTGTTCTGCTGCTTTTAAAATTCTCTTTATCACTACTTTCTGCCATTTTAGTTACTATGTATCTTGGTGTGGACCTCCTTGGGATGATTTTTTCAGGGGATCTCTCTGCTTCCTGCATCTGGATGGTTCCTTTCCCAGATTAGGAAAGTTTTCAGCTATTATTTCTTCAGATACATTTTCTACACCTTCTTCTGGGATCCCTTTAATGTGAGTATTATGCTTGATGGAGTCATTGAGTTCCCAAAGACTGTTCTCATTTGTTTATGCTGGGGTGTGGGGATGGAAGATGATGCCTGCGAGCTACTTTGTTCCTGGAAAAGTCTGTCAGCCATCCCTGCTTCATGGGACACACTCTGAAATGAGTAGACTACTCTTCCTCCCATGTGTCCCATGCATTTTCCAAACTGCTGCTTCTATGCTGTATCTCCACAGGCTGTTCACTGTGTTGTCTCTTTAAGGGTGGGGGACTCAGTTTACTCTTACCCTCCAGGCTCTTCCAGAACTGAGCCCCAATTTTTAAAATTCCAGGCCTTAAGTCTCACGGTTATGAGAACTCATGAAATTCGGCCCTTCTAGCTTTCAAAGCCAAATGTTATGTGGATTCGTCTTCCCCATGCAGGGTTCCCGGTGTGATAGTCTATTTTTCTCTCTGCTTCACCCATGGCTCCCTTCCCTACCCACCACAGATTGCTGTAGTCCATTTCACGCCCCACCACATCTCCCCTCTTACTACCGTCTTCAATGTGGTCTCTTCTCTGCCTTTAGTTGTGGAGTTTGTTCTGTCAGTCTTTGTTTTAAAGCCTATTTTGCCTGATATAAGTATTGTTAGCCAGGACGTTTTTCCCCCACTTCCATTTTCATGGTAAATGTTTTCTCATCCTTTCAGACTGTATGTGTCTTTAGATCTGAGGTGAGTCTCTGGTTGGCAGCATAAAAATGGGTCTTGTGTTCTTTTTAATCCATTCTGCCACCGTATATCTTTTGATTGGAGCACGTAGGCCATTTATAATTAAAGTAATTATTCATAGCTATATACTTATTGCCATTTTGTTAATTGTTTTTTGGTTGATTTTGTAGTTCTCTGTTCCTTTCTTCTTTTCTCGCTCCTTCTCTGTCATTGAGGAGTTTCTGTACTGTTATGTGTGGCTTTCTATTTTTTGTGTATCTCTTACAGGTTCTGAGTTTGTGGTTACCATGAGGTAACATCCTAAGTATATAACAGTCTATATTAAGTTGACGGTCATCTAGGTTCAAACACTTTCTAAAAAAAAACATTTTTTAACTCCTCCTCCACATTTTATGTATATGCTGCCATATTTCACATCTTTTTATTCATAATTTTCCTATGTCTACTTCTGGCCTTTTCCACTTAGAGAAGTCCCTTTAACAGTTTTTGTAAGCCTGGTTTAGTGGTGATAAACTCATTTTAACTTTTATTTGTCTGGGAAATTCTTTATCTCTCCTCGATTATTAATGATAACCTTGACAGATAGAGTATTCTTGATTGTAGGTTTTTGGTTTCCTTTCAGCACTTTTAATATACCATTTCACTCCCTTCTGGCCTGCAAAGTTTCTCCTGAAAAATAGGGTTTCCCTTGTAGGTAAGTTTTTGCTTCCATCATGTTGCTTTTAAAGTTCTCTCTTTATCTTTAATCTTTGACATTTTAACTACTTTGTGTCATGGTGTGGACCTCATTCAGTTCATTCTGTTTGGAATTCTCTGGTGCTTCCTGAAACGGGATGTCTATTTCCTTCCCTAGGTTACTGAAGTTTCCAACTATTATTTCCTCAAGTAAGTTTCCTGTCCCTTTCTCTCTTCTTCTTCTTCTTCTTCTGGGATCCCTATAACGTGAACATGTGCTTGCTTGATGTCTCCAAGAGATCCCTTAACCTATCCCCACGTTTTCAAATTATTCTTTTCTCTTTTTGCTATTTGCTTTAGGTGCTTTCCATTACCCTGTCTTCCAGATCACTGATATGTTCTTCTGCATCCACTAATCTGTTGATTCCCCCTAGGGTATTTTTTATTGCAGTTACTGTATTCTTCACCTCTGATTGGTTCTTTTTTATATTTTATATATCTTTATTAAAGCTTTCACTGAGTTCTTCCACTCTTATCGTCAGACCGGTGAGCATCTTTACAATCATTACTCTAAATGTTTTATCAGGTATGTTGTTTATCTCCATTTCATTATCTTACTGATGTTTTGTCTTGTTTCTTTTGGAGCATGTTGCCTTATTTCCCCCATTTAGTTTAACTATGTTTGTTTCTATGCATTAGGCAGAACAGCTACTTCTAAAATTGAAGGAATGGTCTTGTGTCTGGTTGTCCCGTGTAGACTGTGTATGCTTGGTGATTCCTGCTGGCCGGCTGGAGCTGTGGCTGGCATGGGTTGGGGGTCCCAGGGCTCTCCACAGAGTGGGCGCCCTGGCAGGAAAGCTAAAGCTTGAAGTAGGTACAGGTCAGTATGGTCCCTGGGCTCTCCACACAGCAGGTGGGTGCTATCCAGGGTAGTTCAAGTTTTCCATGTGGGGGTGCCCTGGCAAGGTGGCTGGAGCTGAGGCTGTGTGTGGGCCGGAAGGTCCCTGGGCTCTCCATACAGAAGGTGCCCTGACAGGATTAGCTGAAGTTGAAATGGATGCAAGCTGGGGGGTCCTGGACATCTATGCACAGAAGACATCTTGGCCGGATAGCTGAAGCTGAAGTGGATATAAACCAGGATGTTCCAGGACTCTTCACAGAGGGTACCCTGGAAGGGCAACTGGAGCCAAGGTAGGGTACGTGTCAGGGGGTCTTGGGGTGTTCCATGCAGGGGGCATCCTGACAGGATGGCTAAAGCTGAAGTGGACATGGACTGGTGTGGTCCCTGGGCTCTCCCCACGAAGTGTGCCCTGGCAGGACAGCTGAAGCTGAAGTGGGTGCAAGCTGGGGTGTCCTGGGGTGCTTGACGTAGTGGATGCCTTGCCCAGGTGAATGGAGCTGAGGCTGGCATGGACAGGGATGTTATGGGGTGCTCCACACAGGGGTGCCTTGGTGGGGCAGCTGGATCTAAAGCAGACATCAGACAGGAGGTTCCAGAGCACTCTGCATTGGAGGCTCCCTAGCAAGGCATCTGAAGCCAAAGTGTTGTGATCCTGGAGTGTTCTGGGTGCCTTGCACCTGTGTCACCTTGGCACAATGGCTGGAGCTGTACTGAGCACTAACCGGGGGTATCCCAGCGTGCACTGCTCTGTGGCCACCTTGGTGGGACGGCTGGGGCTGGCCTGGGGCTCACTGAGGCAAAGCAGACCAATTTTGATGCCAAGACTGTGTACTGGTCTGTACTTTCAAGGTGGGAATGGAGAGAATAGACCATGGCTGTCAGCCTCTCCCATCCAGAGAGTGTTCCAGCAGCTCCCTCACCATTTGGTGGAGTTCTAGTGCTGGCTCTTTTATATGCTAATTGATCTTTTAAACTGTGTTTTTTCTGTGCCCCAGGAGTTCAGGGCGGATGTGAGGTAAGGGACCTGGGGCTCACTGAAACCTCAAACTGGCTATGGTGTCCAGACTGCTCGGGTCAGTGCTTTCAAGGGGAAGGGGGAGCACAAACCATGTCGCTCACCAGTCCCTCTGACCCGGAGAGTTCCACCAGCTATTCTGTTGTTTGCTGGAGTTCTAGTTCTATTTTATGAGCTAGTTTCTCTTTTAAACCTGGAGTTCTAGTTCTATTTTATGAGCTAGTTTCTCTTTTAAACCATGGCTTTTCTCCTGTGCCCAAGGACAGATGACTGTGCTCCCAGTCCCTCAGTACTATCTCTTACCACTGCAGTTCGCAGCATCTGGGGTAGGGGTTCCCTGCATTACTGTGTCTCCATCTCTCCTGCTGTTGTTTTGCTATTCTATCTTTTGTTGTGTGGAAGCTGTTCAGGTGGCCCTCAGTTCCTCCTCAGGAGGAACTGCTCTGTAAATAGGTGTAATTCGGTGTGTTCCATGGAGGAGGTGAGATCAGGATCCTCCCCTACGTCACCATGTTGGACTGGAAGCTCTGAATCTGTAATTTTTAAACTTTGCAGAAGGAGAAGCCCATGTCCATATCACTTCAAAGGTGAATTCTACCAACCATTTCAAGAAGAATTAATACCAATTTTTCAAAAACTCTTCCAAAATAGAAGTGGAGGGAACACTTCTCAACTCATCCTATGAGGCCAGTTTTACTGATATCAAAATCAGATAACCACAGCACAAGAGGCTGAGAAGGAGGAAGATGGCAGAGGAGTAGCATATCCTAGTTTTATCTTGTCCCTGGAATTCAGCTAGATAGCTGTCAAATCATTCTGAACACCTGTGAACTCATCTGAGATCTAAGGAAAGGATCACTGCAATTCTACAAATAGAAAAACAACCACTTTTTGCAAGGTAGGAGGTATGGAGAAGTGAATATGAACCAACATAAAGGAAAATAAGCTGTGGGGGGAGGGAGCCTCAATCAGCGAGCTACCTGAAAGTGATATAGCAGTGGACTGCAAAATTGGAACTTCTAGAAATCTGCTCCAGTGAAGGACTTCCCTGCCTGAAACGCACTCAGGTGGTGAAGTAGGGCAGAATCCCAGGTGGGGCAGTGTGGTCTCAGGATCCCCGGGGTCACAGAAAGAACGGGGGTGCCTGAGTGCGGCAGAGATTGCAAGCATTAGAGCAGGGAAGCCGGCTGCAATCAGTGAGCCTATGAGTGGGCTTTCAGCTCAGTTTTGCCATAAACCAGCAACCACGACACGATCAGGTGACTGCTCTTCGAGCAGGGGCCCAGCAAGCAGCAGAACCACAGCAAGACCCTCCTCCTTCCCCCAGGGAGGACCGGCATGGGTGAGTGCCACAGGAATCTGCAGGATTTGGAGACCCAAAAAGGGGTCGGTGCCTGAGATAAAAACGCTTGGTCACAGGCTGGGTGAACAGAGTGTGGATGGAAACCAGGGAGACAAAACTGATTGACTGCTTTTCCCTGAGGGCATAATGAAGAGTGGGGGCTGGGATCATTCAGCTCTGGGGCTGGAGAACTGGACGCCACCATTTTTATTTTCATCCTCTAAAGTGGCATGGAAGGCCTTCAGGGAACAAAAGCCACATAGAGCAATCTGGAGCAGCTCACACTAAGCCCTGGCAAGGGTGGTGCAACTCGGCCCAGGCAAAGACACCTGAGAATTAGCAAAACTGGCCCCCCCACAGAAGACCAGCAGGAACATCTGGCTAATACCAAGTTTACAGATCACACAGAACTGCAAAACTCCAGAACTAGGGAAAAATAGTATATAGATTTTGAGATTTTTTTCTCATGATTCTTTAGTCTTTCAGTTTAAAATTTCTTTTCTTTCTTTTTTTTTACTTTTCAACTAGTTTCTTATGTTATCAACTCTTTTTTAAGTCTTTTTTAATTTTATTTTTACGTTTATATTTTATCTATCTATATATATTCTTCATTTTTGGCTTCCTTTCATCATATTCAATTATATTTTTGTATATATAGAAGTTTTTCTTCCTTTATCATTTGGGATCTAGTTTCTTCTAAAAGACCAAAATACACCGAGGACCTAGTGTGTTACCCTGTTCTATCCACCTCTTTGATCATATTCTCTTTCTGTTTTCCTTTTTTTCTTTTTTGGTTACTGATCTCTTCTGATTTGTTTACTGTATATTTTGCTGGGGTCATGGTTGATATTTTTGTATTTTGTTCTCTCATCCATCTATTCTTCTTTGGACAAAATGACAAGACAAAAAAACTCACCCCAGAAAAAAGAACAAGAGGCAGTACTAACTGCCAGAGACTTAACAAATATGGATATTATAAAATGTCAGAGCTAGAATTCAAAATAACGATTATAAAGATACTAGCTGAGCTTGAAAAAAGCATAGAAGACACTAGAGAACCCCTTTCTGGAGAAATAAAAAAACTAAAATCTAATCAAGTCAAAATAAAAAAGGCTATTAATGAGAATCAATAAAAAATGGAGGCTCTAACTACTAGGATAAACAAGGCAGAAGACAGAATCAGTGATGGAAGATAAAACGATGGAGAATAAAGAAACTGAGGTAAAGAAAGAAACAACTACTGGATCACAACGGGAGAAGTCAAAAGATCAGCAATACCATAAAGTGAAACAATATTAGAATAATTAGGGTTCCAGAGGAAGAGGAAGGGGGTGGCAGAAGGTATATTTGAGCAAATTATAGCTGAGAACTTCCCTAATCTGGAAGGAAACAGGCATCCAAGTCCAGGAGGCACAGAGAAACCCTCTCAAAATCAATAAAAATAGGTCAACACCTCGACATAGAATAGTGAAGGCTGCAAATTTCAGAGACAAAGAGAAAATCCTGAAAGCAGCTCAGGACAATAAATAGGTCCTTAACCTACAGAGGTAGACACATAAGGCTGGCAGCAGACCTAGCCACAGAGACCTGGCAGGCCAGAAAGGACTGGCATGATATATTCAGGGTGCTAAATGAGAAAAACATGCAGCCAAGAATACTTTATCCAGCAAGGCTGTCATTCAGAAAGGAGAGAGGGGCGCCTGGGTGGCTCAGTCATTAAGCGTCTGCCTTCGACTCAGGTCATGATCCCACGGTCCTGGGATCGAGCCCCGCATCAGGCTCCCTGCTCCACGGGAAGCCTGCTTCTCCCTCTTCCACTCCCCCTGCCTGTGTTCCCTCTCTTGCTGTGTCTCTGTCAAATAAATAAATAAAATCTTAAAAAAAAAAAAAAAGGGCGTCTGGGTGGCTCCGTTGGTTAAGCGACTGCCTTCGGCTCAGGTCATGATCCTGGAGTCCCTGGATTGAGTCCCGCATCGGGCTCCCTGCTCAGCGAGGAGCCTGCTTCTCCCTCTGACCCTCCCCCCTCTCATGTACTCTCTCTCTCTCATTCTCGCTCTCTCAAATAAATAAATAAATCTTAAAAAAAAAAAAAAAAGAATAGGAGAGATGAAGAGCTTCCAGGAAAAACAGAAACTAAAAGAATTCGTGATCACTAAACCAGCCCTGCAAGAAATATTAAAAGGGATCCTGTAAGCAAAGACAGAGCCTAAAAGTAACACAGACCAGAAAGGAACAGACAATATACAGTAACAGTGACTTTACAGGTAATACAATGGCACTAAATTCATATCTTTCAGTAGTTACTCTGAATGTAAATGGGCTAAAATGCTCCAATCAAAAGACAAAGGGTAGCAGATTGGATAAAAAATAAGACCCGTCGATATGCTGTCTACAAGAGACTCATTTTAGACCCAAAGACACCTCCAGATTGAAAGTGAGGAGGTGGAGAACCATTTATCATGCTATAATGGAGATGGAAAAAAAAGTAATCCTTCTTTCAGACAAATAAGATTTTAAACCAAAGACTCTAATAAGAGATGAGGAAGGACACTATATCATACTTAAAGGTTCTATGCAACAAGAAGAGCTAACAATTGTAAATATTTATCCTCCTGACTTGGGAGCAGCCAATTATATAAAACAATTAATAACAAAATTCAAGAAACTTATTCACAATAACACAGTAAGAGTAGGGACTTTAACACCCCACTTACAGCAATGGACAGATCATCTAAGCAGAAGATCAACAAGGAAACAAGGACTTTGAATGACATACTGGACCAGATGGACTTCACAGATATATTCAGAACATTGCCTCCTAAAGCAAGAGCATACACATTCTTCTCGAGTGCCCATGGAACATTCTCCAGAATAGAACACATACTGGCTCACAAATCAGGTCTCAACTGGTACCAAAAGACTGGGATTATTCCTTGCATATTTTCAGACCACAATGCTTTGAAACTAGAACTCAATCACAAGAGGAAAGTCGGAAAGGACTCAAATACATGGAGGCTAAAGAGCATCCAACTAAAGAATGAATGGGTCACAACCAGAAAATTAAACAAGAATTTAAAAAATGCATGGAAACAAATGAAAATGAAAACACAACTATTCAAAACCTTTGGCACACAGCAATGGTGGTCCTAAGAAGGAAGTACATAGCAATACAAGCCTTTCTCAAGAAACAGGGAAAGTCTCACATGTACAACCTAACCCTACACCTAAAGGAGCTGGAGAAAGAACAGCACATAAAGCTTAAACCAAGCAAGAGATGAGATTTAATAAAGATCAGAGCAGAAATCAATGAAATAGAAACCAAAAGAATAGCAGAACAGATCAATGAAACTAGGAGCTGGTTCTCTGAAAGAAAGATCGATAAACCCCTGGCCAGACTTACCAAAAAGAAAAAAGAAAGGACCCAAATTAATAAAATCGAATGAAAGAGAGATCATAACCAACACACAAGAAATACAATTATAAGAACATATTATGAGCAACTATCTGCCAACAAATTAGGCAAATGGAAGAAATGGATACTTTCCTAGAAATATAAACTACCAAAACCGAACCAGGAAGAAATAAAAACCTGAACAGACCCATAACCAGCAAAGAAATTGAATCAGTAATCAAAAATCTCCCAAAAAACAAGAGTCTAGGGCCAGATGGCCAAACATTTAAAGAAGAATTAATGCCTATTCTTCTGAAGTTGTTTCAAAAAATAGAAATGAAGGAAAACTTCCAAACTCTAGAGGCCAGCATTTCCCTGATCCCAAAACCAAAGATCCCACCAAAAAGGAGAATTACAGACCAATATCCCTGATGAACATGGACGCCAAAATTCTCACCAAGATACTAGCCAATAGGATCCAATAATACATTAAAAGGATTATTCACCATGACCAAGTGGAATTTATTCCTGGGCTGCAAGCGTGGTTCAGCATCTGCAAATCAATGTGATACACTACATTAATAAAAGATAGGACAAGAACAATTTGAGCCTCTCAATAGATGCAGAAAAAGCATTTGACAAAGTACAGCATCCTTTCTTGATTAAAACTCTTCACAGTGTAGGGATAGAAGGAACATACCACAATATCATAAAAGCCATATATGAAAAGCCCACAGAGAATATCATTCTCAATGGGCAAAAATTGAGAGCTTTTCCCCTAAGGTCAGGAACACAACAGGGATGCCCACTCTCACCACTGTTGTTCAACATAATGCTAAAAGTCCCAGGCTCACCAATCAGACAACAAAAAGAAATGAAAGGCATCCAAATCGACAAAGAAGAAGCCAAACTCTCACTCTTCACAGATGACATGATACTCCATGTGGAAAACCCAAAAGACTCCACCCCAAAATTGCTAGAACTCATACAGGAATTCAGCAAAGTTGCAGGATACAAAATCAATGCACAGAAATCAGTTGCATTTCTATACACTAACCATGAGACAGAAGACAGAGAAATTAAGGAATCAATCCCATTTACAGTTGCACCAAACACCATAAGATACCCAGGAATAAACCTACCCAGAGAGGTAAAGGATCGGTACTCTGAAAAGTATAAAACTCATGAAAGAAATTGAGGAAGACACAAAGAAATGGAAAAACATTCCATGTTCATGGATTGGAAGAACAAATATTGTTAAAATGTCTATGCTTCCCAGAGCAATCTATATATTCAATGCAATCCCTATCAAAATACCATCATCATTTTTCACAGAGCTAGAACAAATAATACTAAAATTTGTATGGAACCAGAAAAGACCCTGAATAGCTGAAGTAAGGTTGAAAAAGAAAACCAAAGCTGGTGGCATCACAATTTTGGACTTCAAGCTCTACTGAAGCTGTAATCAAGACAGTATGATACTGGCAAAAAAACAGACACATAGATCAATGAAACAGGATAAAGAACCCAGAAATGGATACTCAACTCTATGGTCAACTAATCTTTCACAAAGCAGGAAAGAATATCCAATGGAAAAAAAGACAAGTCTCTTCACCAAATAGTGCTGGGAAAACTGGACAGCCACAAGTAGAAGAATTTTCTTACACCGTACACAAAAAATAAACTCTAAATGGATGAAAGACCCAAATGTGAGACAGGACACCATCAAAATCCTAGAAGAGAACACAGGCAACAACCTCTTTGACCTCAGTCGCAGCTACTTCTTGCTAGACACATCTCCAAAGGCAAGGGAAACAAAGGCAAAAATGAGCTATTGTGACCTCATCAAGATAAAAAGCTTTTGCACAGCAAAGGAAAGTCGACAAAACCAAAAGACAACCTACCAGAATGGGAAAAGATATTTGCAAATGTCTTATCAGATAAAGGGTTAGTATTCAAAATCTATAAAGAACTTATCAAACTCAACAACCAGAAAGCAAATAATCCAGTCAAAAAATGGGCAGAAGACATGGGCAGACATTTCTCCAAAGACATACAAATGGTCAAAAAGCACATGAAAAAATGCTCAACATCACTCAGCATCAGGGAAATACAAGTCAAAACCACAATGAGATACCACCTCACACCAGTCAGAATGGCTAAAATTAACAAGTCAGGAAACAACAAATGTTGGCAAGGATGTGGAGAAAGGGGAACCCTCTTACACTGTTGGTGGGAATGCAAGCTGGTACAGCCACTCTGGAAAACAGTATGGAGGTTCCTCAAAAAGTTAAAAATAGAGCTACCCTATGACCCAGTAACTGCACTACAAGGTATTTACCCCAAAGATACAAATATAGTGATCCGAAGAGGCACCACACCCAAATGTTTACAGCAGCAATATCCACAATAGCCAAACTATGGAAAGAGCTCAGATGTCCATCGACAGATGAACGAATAAAGATGTGGTAATGTATACACACACACACACAACGGAGCATTACTCAGCCATCAAAAAAATGAAATCTTGCCATTTGCAATGATGTGGATGGAACTAGAGGGTATTATGCTAGGCAAAATAAGTCAGTCAGAGAAAGACAATTATCATATGATTTCATTCATATGTGGAATTTGAGAAACAAAACAGAGGAACATGGAGGAAGGGAGGGAAAAATAAAACAAGATAAAATCAGAGAGGAAGACAAACCATAAGTAAGAGACTCTTAACTCTAGGAAACAAACTGAAGGTTGCTGGAGGGGAGGGGGTGGGGGATGGGGTAATAGGGTGATGGGCATTAAGGAGGGCACGTGATGTAACGAGCACTGGGTGTTTTTTACAACTGATGAATCACTGAACTCTACCTCTGAAACTAATACACTGTATGTTAATTGAATTTAAATAAGAATAAGACATCACAAGAGAAAAACAGATCAATATCTCATGAATATAGACATAAAACCTCAGTAATATTTTAGATGTAATCCAGCAATATATTAAAGGGATTTACAACATGACGAAGTGGCATTTATTTCAGAAATGCAAGGTTGATTTAATATCCAAAAACCAAAATATATAATATACTGTATTAACAGAATAAAGGACAAAATCCACACAAACATTTCAATAGATGCAAAAAAAGTACCTGGCAGAATCTAACACCCTGTATATAGAAAATCATAAAGAACTCACTAAAATGCTATTAGAATTAATAAAAAAATGTTCAATAACGTTGCACAATATGCAAAAAATCAACTGTATTTCTATACATTAGCAATGAAAAATCCAAAAATGAGAGAGAAAAATTGCATTTACAATAGCATTAAAAAATATAATACTTGGAAACAAGGCAAGAAGGATGTTGGAAGAGAGATACTATTAAAGGGAAATTATTCTGACACTTGCCAAAAATGATAAGGAAGATTTTATTCTTCCTACTCTAGACTACTGCAACAGGGGTCAAGACTATCACAATATAACAAGAAGTGGGGTGATGTCAGCATCATGGCACTGTAAGACATCCCTCCATTTTGCCCCCCCCTTTTAAAAAACTAATTAAGGCATCCATCCACAAAAAAAGTGCCTCTGTGGGACCTGTGGGATCCAGCACCATAGGCCAAAGGACCTGAGGGGGTCTCATGCACCTGCGCATCGGTAACAGGCAGACAAACCTAAGTATAGGCTGTGGAACCAACATGATCAGTGTTGCTTCCATAGCCCTCTTGGTCGCAGCTGGGGAAAATTTGAAGAGTACTGATTTAGGCAGGTACTCATGGATGAGAGAGAATTTGTAGAAGGCTAGCCTTGCCAAGAGGAGACTTCAGCATGGCACTGGAGCATAAAATATAGATATGAATTTAGATGCACTGGAGAGGGTAAGAGGAACTTTTCCAGCACTGACCGTTGCCCAAGGTGACAGAGCATAGGGCTGAACTAAGTTTTTTTTCCCCCCAAAAAATGACCACCTCCCAGCCCCCACAGTCTGGCAGGGTATGGCCTTCACTTGCTGCCTGCAGTGACGGCCTTGAGGCTGCCTGCCCACGATGGACTATTTGGCACAAAGAGCAGTCCTGAGGCCTGCTCAGTGCTCTCAATGGGCACCAGGAAGCACTCCAGCAGGACCACCTCATACACAGGAGCATTGGGCATCACACAGGAGCACAGTTCGATTTGCTGGTGGCAGTCTCTCCCCCAGGGGAAAGGGAGAACAGTGAGTGAGTGCCTGGCTACTCCACCTATGTGACAAGCTACTGGAGAAACCCATTTCTCTCCAGCAGCACCCAGGGTACAGAGGCAGGACCTCTAAGACTGGGGGCAGGGAGGAGATCAGGAAAGAGGCCAATAAAAATGTCATAGGATATTAAAAGAACATACTCCCTGATAGCTGTGCTCAGGGCTTAAGCAGGAAGTCCACCCACAAGCCTCTGGGAGACCCTTACTCAATGATTCCCTCACCAGTCCCACAGTCACCTCCTCCTACTCTGCGGCCAGCTCCTTATGCATGCTCCTAAGTGCAGTGGCAAGAGTGAGCTCCAGTTAAAAGTAGTGCTCTCAGAATATCAGACCAGGGTCTGTGGGCAAGGGAGAAACCATAAACTTGAGCTGTAATGTCATCTTCTGGAAAAAAAAAAAAAAGAGGTTTCCAGCAGCCAGCATGGTAAGTTGTAAGATCAGAGAAGACATAAAAGTTAAGAACTCTGCCACAAGAATGAGTAAGAAGCACGGAGCAGGAGCATCCAGACAAGGATGGAGAGAACCCCAGATAGCAGAACCACAAATGCTATTTCCTACCTGAGGGTAACTAGGAAAGATTTTAGGAGGTGTCTACTACACATCAAAAGGGAAAGCAGCAACACAGAAGTTCAAGGAACATCAAGAATCAAGGAAATATGTCAACACTGTATGGTAACAATCATTCTCCAATAACTGAAATCAAAAGTGTGAAATTTTGCAATCTAGCTAATAAAGAATTCAAAATAACTGTTTTGAAAAACTCAACAAGCTGCAAAAAAAAATCCACAGAAAAACGATCAACAAAATCAGGAAAGCACTATATGAACAAAATCTGAAATTTAACAGAGAGAGAGATCATAACAAAGAATCAAACAAATTCTGGAGCTGAAGAATGAATGAGATGAAAAATTCAATAGAAAACATCTACCTCAAAGTAATCCAAATGGAAGACATAATAAGTGAGCTAGAGGATAGGAACTCTGAAACAACCCAGAGGACAACAAAGAGAAAATAATGAAAAACCCAAAAAGCCTATATGATCAATGGGACTCCATCAAATGTACAAATATTAGAATTGGGGTTCCAGAAGGAGATAAGAGAGGGAACAAGACAGAAAGCTTATTTAAACAAATAATAGTGGAAAACTTCCTAAACCTGGAGAGAGACCTGGACATCTAAGTTCATAAAGGTAAGAGATCACCTTATTATCTCAATGCAAAAAGACCTTCTTAAGATACATTATAAGAAAATGGTCAAAAATCAAAGATAAAGGGAGACTCTTAAAAGCAGCCAGAGGAAAAACAAGACTGTAACCTACAAAGAAATTCCTATTAGGCTATGAATGGATTTGCAGCAGAGACCCTAAAGGCCAGCAACGAATGTGGAATAACACATCCAAAGTGTTGAAAGAAAAAATTGCCAGCCAAGAATAGTCTATATGACAAAGTTATCCTTCAAATATGAAGGAGAAATAAATATATTCTCAGACAAATAAAAGTTAAGGGAGTTCATTACCACTAGACTTGCCATGCAAGAAATGCTAAAAGGAAAAGACACTAATTAGTGACATGAAAACATAGAAAAGTATATAATACACTGGTAGAGGTTAAATATACAGATTTACAAAACTAATTCTGTAATAGGATGGTGTGTTAAACACTTAAATATAGTATAAAGGTTAAAGATAAAGAGTATTAGAAATAACTATAGCTACTATAAATTTTAACAAACAGACAATAGAAAAAGGTAAACTGTGACACCAAGAGTGTAACAGGGGAGTAAAATATGTGGAGTTTTTGTATGAAAAGTTGCTATCACCTTAAAATGGACTATTTTATCTATAAGATGGTTTATGTAAGCCCCATGGTAACTGAAAAGCAAAAACCTAGAGTAGGTTCACAAAAGATACAGAAACAGGAAATGGAACACACAATCCCAAAACATCACCAATTTTAAAAGGTAGGCAGACATTTGGGACAATACAGATAGACCTAGAGGGTATTATGCTAAATGAAGTAAGTCAGATAGAGAAAGCAAATACCATATGATTTCACTTATACGTGGAATCTAAGAAACAAAAACAGAAACAGATGCATAAATAATGAGAACTGGTGGTTGCCAGAGGGGAGGGGGTTGGGGGATAGGTGAAATAGGTGAAGTGGATTAAGAGGGGCAAACTTCCAGTTATAAAATAAATAAGTTAACAGGGATGAAAAGTACAACATAGGGAATATAGTTAATAATATCATAATATAACTTTTTTTTTAATGTTTTAATTTATTTATTTGACAGAGAGAGACAGAGAGAGCAGGAACACAAGCAGGGGGAGGGGTAGAGGGAGAAGCAGGCTCCCCGCTGAGCAGGGAGCCCGATGTGGGGCTCAATCCCAGGACCCTGGGATTATGACCTGAGCCGAAGGCAGACGCTTAACGACTGAGCCACCCAGGCACCCCCTCATAATAACTTTCTATGGTGAGAGATGGTAACTACACTTATTGTGGTGAGCATTTCCTAATGTGTATAATTGTCAAATCACTATGCTGTACACCTGAAACTAATAATAATATGGTGTGTCAACTATATCTCAATTAAAAATTACATATATTTTCTGGGATACACAGACACATACATACATATACATATTCTAGGGGAAAAATAATAAATACATTAAAGGAAAAAAATAAAAAGGTAGGCAGAAATGGAAGGGAAAAGGAACGATGAAATTACAAAACATCCAGAAAGCAATGAATAAGATGGAATTAGTATAGTAAGTCTTTACATTTCAAAAATTACTCTAATAAGTTCACCAATCAAAAGGCACAGAGTGGCTGGATGGATAAAAAAAACAAGATCCAACAATATGCTGCTTACATGAGACTCACTGCAGATTTAAATACACACATAGGCTTAAAGTGAAGGGATGGAAAAAGATATTCCATGCAGGTGGAAACCAAAAGAAAGTGGAGATAAAATAAAACTATACACCAAAAACTGTAAAAAAAAAAAAAAAAGATAAATACAGTCATTACATAATAATAAAGTAGTCAATTCATTAAAAAGGTATAACAATTTTAAATATATATGCACACAGGGGTGTGGGCGGCTCAGCTGGTTAAGTGTCCGACTCTTGATTTCAGTTCAGTTCATGATCTCAGGGTCATGGGATGGAGCCCCACATAGTGCTTAGCGAGGAGTCTGCTTGGGATTCTTTCTCTCCCTCTCCCTCTGCCCCTCCCCCACTGGCATACTCTCTTTCTCTCTAAAATTAAAATAAATCTTTGAAAAAAATATATATACGTACACAATATCAGAGCACCTAAGTATCTTTTTTTTTTAAGATTTTGTTTATTTATTTGACAAGAGAGAGACACAGCGAGAGAGGGAACACAAGCAGGGGGAGGGGGAGAGGGAGAAGCAGGCTTCCTGCACAGCAGGGAGCCCGATGCGGGGCTCGATCCCAGGACCCTGAGATCATGACCTGAGCAGAAGGCAGACGCTTAATGACTGAGCCACCCAGGCGCCCCAGAGCACCTAAGTATCTTAATACAAGCAGATCTGAAGGAAGAAACAGATAATAATACAATAATAGTAGGTGACTTCAATACACCCCTTTCTAACAATGGCTAGATCATCCAGACAGAAATCAATAAGGAAACATGACTTAAACCATACAAGTGGTCATAACAGGCAATACACAGAACATTCCATCCAACAGCAGCAGAATATACATTCTTCTCAAGTGCACAAGGAACATTCTCCAGGATACATCATATGATAGGACACAAAACAAGTCTTAACAAATTTAGGAAGACTGAAATCATACCAAGTACCTTTTCTAACCACAGTAGTATGATATTAGAAATCAACAAGAGGAAAGCTGGAAAATCTATAAATATGTGGAAACTAAACAACACATTCCTGAACAACCAATGGGTTAAAGAAAAAAATCAAAAGGAAAATAAAAAAATAACTGAAACAAATGAAAACAGAAACACAACACACCAAAACACACAGGATGCTACAAAAGCAGTTCTGCAAGAGGTTATAGTGATAAATGCATATGTTAAGAAAACAAAGACCTCAAATAAACAGCCTAACTTGAACCTTCAAGGAACTAGAAACAGAAGAACAAATTAAGCCCAAAGTTAGTGGAAGGAAGGAAACAAAGACCAAAGTGGAAATTAATGAAATAGAAACCAGAAAAATAGAAAAGATCAACAAAACTAATGGCTGTTTTTTTTTTCTAAATAATAAAATTGACAAACCTCTAGCTAGATGAAAGAAAAAAAGAAGATTCAAATATAATCAGAAACGAAAGAGGAGACATTAGAACTGATACTACAGAAATACATAGGATCATAAGAGACTCTTTTGAATAATATATGACAACAAACTGAATAAAGAAGAAATGGATATAGTCCTAGAAACATATAACCTACCAAGACAGAATCATGAAGTAATAGAAATTCTGAACATTCCAATAATGAGTAAGGAGATTGAATCTGTACCCAAAAACCTCCTAACAAAGAAAAACCCAAAACCAGATGGCTTCATTGGTGAATTATACCAAACATTTAAAGCAAAATTAATGCCAAACCTTCCCAAACTCTTCCAAAAAAAACCAAAGAGGAGGAAATACTTCCAAACTCATTTTACAAGGCCAGCATTACCCTGAAACCAAATCCAGATAAGGACACAACAAGAAAACTATAGACCAATATCCCTGATGAACACAGATGCAAAAATTCTCAAAAAAATATTAGCAAATTGAATTCAACACCACATAAAAATGATCATATACCATGACCAAGTGGGATTTATCCCTGGCATATAAGAATGGTTCCACATATACAACTCAGTACATGTGATACACCACATTAATATAATGGAAGATAAAAACTTGTAATCAAATCAATAGATGCAGAAAAAACATTTTACAAAACATAGCATCATTTCATCATAAAAAACTTCAACAAACTGAGTATATAAGGACATATTTCAGCATAATAAAGGCCATATATGACAAACCCAAAGGTAACATCATACTCAATGGTGAAATAATAAAAGCTTTTCCTCTAAGATCAGGAACAAGACAAAGATCCCCACTCTCACCACTGTTACTCATATAGTACTGGAAGGCCTAAGTAGAGCAATCAGACAAGACAATTAAATAATAGGCATCAAAATAGAAAAGGAAGAAGTAAAACTGGCATCATTTGCAGATGATATGATAATATATACAGAAAATCCTAGACTCAACCAAAAATTGAACTAATCAACAAATGCAATAAAGTTGTAGGATATAAAATCAACATACAGAAATCAGTTAAATTTCTATATACTAACAATAAAATATCCAAAAAAGTAATAATGAAAACTATCCCAATCACGATACCATCAAAAATAATAAAATACTTACGAATAAATTTAACTAAGGAGGTGAAAGATCTCTGCAACGAAGACTACAAGACACTGATGAAAGAAACTAAAGACACAACAAATGTAAATATATCCCATGTTCATGGATCAGAAGAACTAATATTGTTAAAATGGCCATACTACCCAAAGCCATCTACAGATTCAATGCAATGTCTTTCAAAATTCCAATGGCATTTTTCACAGAAATAGAAAAAACAATCCTAAAATTTCTATGGAACCATAAAAGACCCCAAACAAATAAAGCAATTCTGAGAAAGAACAAAGCCAGAGGCGTCACAGTTCCTGATTTCAAACTATACTATAAAGCTATAGTAATTAAAACAGTATGGTACTGGCATAAACATAGACACATGAACCAATGGAACAGAATAGAGATCCCAGAAACAAACTCCCACATATACAGTTGACCAAGATTTTACAAGGGAGCCAAGAACTTTACTCACTAGGGAAAAAACAGTCTCTTCAACAAACAGTGCTGGGAAAACTGGATAACCACGTGAAAGAATCTAAAATTGGATCCCTTACAACAGCTCCCCCAAAATAACTTGAAATGGATTAAAGACTTAAATTCAAAGACTAAAACCATTAAATTCCTAGAAGAAAACATAGGGAAGAAGGTTTTTTCTCACTGGTCTTTACGCAAAACTCAACAAGTGGAACTACATCAAACTAAAAAGCTTCTGGACAGCAAAATAAACACTCGACAAAATGAAAAGGTAACCTACAGAATGGGAGAAAATATTTACAAACCATATACTAGATAAGGGGTTAATATCTAAAATAAGGAATCCATACAACTCAGTTAACAAACAAAAAAACTATCAAAAACAGGCAGAGGAACTGAATAGACACTTTTCCAAAGAAGACATCTAGATGGCCAACAGACACATGAAAAGATGCTCAACATCAGTAATCATCAGGGACAGGCAAATCAAAACCACAATGAGATATTGTAGATATCACACCTGTTCGAACAGCTATCATCAAGACAAGAAATCACAAGTGTTGGTGAGGGTTTGGAGAGAAGGAAACCCTTATGCACTGTTGGTGGGAATATAAATTGGTTCAGCCACTATGGAAAATAGTATGAAGGTTCCTCAAAAAATTAAAAATATGGGGCGCCTGGGTGGCTCCATTGGTTAAGCGGCTGCTTTCAGCTCGGGTCATGATCTCAGGGTCCTGGGATTGAGCCCTGCATCGGGTTCCCTGCTCAGCGGGAAGCCTCCTTCTCCCTCTGCTGCTCCCCCTGCTTGTGTGTGCACGCTCTCTCTGTTAAATAAATAAATAAAATCTTTAAAAAACACAGAGAGAAAACAGTGATGGTTACCAGAGGGGGAGGTGGGGTGGGAGAATGAGTTACATAGGTAATGGGGATTAAGGAAGACAGCTGTTGTGGTGAGCACTGTGGTGCAGTATGGAACTGCTAAATCACTATATTGTACATCTGAAACTATTATTACACTGCATGTTAACTAACTGGAATGAAAGTAAACATTAAAAAAAAAGTTTCTCCCTTTTGATTTTTAATCTCATTCCTGGGACTTAATTTCAAGAAAATAAGAAAAATAGGCACAAAACCATTTAGAGCAGTACTGTTATTGTAACACAAACCTCTAAATCGGTGCTACCTAAGAGTGTTTATTATTGCTTCAACTGAGTCTCTAAGCACACAACTGACATATTCATAATAAGATGTTCTCAATGAAGGAAGCACAGCACTGACTTACATGCTGGCGCAAGCTCTTTATCTGGTTGTAAAACAGTACTCTGAGTAACACTGCTCTAAAGAACCGAAGTGTCCAAAATTAGGACATGATTCTAACCTATAATATAACCCAATGAAATACTGTATGAGCATAAAGTAGATTAATGATAGCTAACGATAATTCAGCTCTTACTATGTGCTAGGCACTGTACAAGATGCTTTACATACATTATCTCCTTTATCCTGGTAACCTTAGGTTCTACCATCTCCTTTTTGCAGATTAGGAAACAAAGCTCAGAGAAGTTTGAGGATGACCAAGGGCTAACAGCAGGTTGGAAGTGAAATCATGACTCAAACTCAGGCACATATGACTCTAAATCTTGGTCACTATATTGTACTGCCTCAACAAAACTGAATATGTGCGATTATTATAATACGTATATATATGGATAAAAACCTTAAAAGAAAAAATGGAAATGAGTCTTTAGGATGCTGGGATCAAGAGTATTTTTTTTTCTAAAATGTCTTTACAGCTTGTACCTGTGCTAACAATAAATGTACAAGTAATTCAAATAGTAAATCCAAGATTATAAGTAAATTGACATTTATGAAATTTGACAATGTCTCAATTAAATATCTTATAAAACAATATCATTTTCATTCAATTTTATACAAGTTATTGTCTGAGATATTCCCCTTAGAAAGAGTGGTTCTCAAACTTGAATATGCATTCAAATCCTCTGGAGGGCTTGTGAAAACACAGATTGCTGGGTCCCACTCACAGAGTTTCTGATTCGATAGCTCTGGGGTGGGTCCTGAAAACTTGCATTTCTAACAGGTTCCCAAAGGATGCTGATGCTGCTGGCCCAGGGACTACATTTTGAGAACCAATGATTTTAAAAAATTAGCATCATCCTAAATCTAAATACAATTGCATAATCAATTAAAAAATAAACTTGATGCATTTCTCTGGATTATTTTAGTGTGCTTAAATAGCTTGACAAAACATAGGCTGACAGAATTTATATCATAGTTCATTCTTTGAAAAGTACAACAGTTTTTTTGGACCAATTCTTTCTTTCTCTCAATCAAGTGTTACAAACTTTCTGAGGAGGTCAAAAAGTTAAACTTTAAGTATCTACTGATAACATCAGCTATCTGGGTATCTCCAGCCAAAACTGACTAAATTATTCTTAATTGCGGAACTGTTGCAAGAATCTCAAATTATTCTTGCTAAGCCAACTAACAAATTAGAATGAAGAACAGTCATAAGTACTAAGAAATAAACATTCATACAGGAGACCGTATCATAGGTAGGCAACATCCATATCTCAGCTGATAGTTTCCAAAAGTAAGATTCAGGAAGTACTATTTCAGCCTTTCTAGAATAATTTGACCCCAATCAAGTAATCAATTACCATTTTTGCCCATATGCATGTGGACTATGCCATGAAACATACCTATGTTTCTGACCATGATTCCTTTCAGTTCATCCACTTGGGCTTGAGTCTCCACCACTTTGTCTATGCCCTTATTCTCAGAGTGATGCTTCTATAAGAAAACAAGATTTAACTTATCCAGACCTTACAATAGGAAAACAAAAAGAAAAGGAATGACACTGAGGAATGCTATTAAATTATGCCTGTATTGATATAAAAGATACATGCCATTTCATTTAAAAATTGTTACCAGGGAGCACCTGGGTGGCTCAGTCATTAAGCGTCTGCCTTCGGCTCAGGTCATGATCCCAGGGTCCTGGGATCGAGCCCTGCATCGGGCTCCCTGCTCAGCGGGAAGCCTGCTTCTCCCTCTCCCACTCCCCCTGCTTGTGTTCCCTCTCTCACTGTATCTCTCTCTGTCAAATAAATAAATAAAATCTTTAAAAAAAATTGTTATTAGGCCTAGGGAAAAATATAGGCAGCATAAAATAAAGGTAAATGTATTTTATCAATATATATACCTGAGACTCTTAGGGCAGAAGTACAGGGTTATATAATCTGTGCTCAGACAAGAAAGGAGAAAAGAAGACCATAGATGGAGAAAACAAGACAGGGAAAAGCACACTAAATTGTTCCCCAATTCTTGGGTATGATGAGGAGAGGCTGGCCCACCTTCTGAGCATCTATTCTTCTATCTGTTGGGATCAGAGTATGCATCCTATTTTCATTGGCTTCTTATAGGATCTAGAAATCTAAGCATTGATAATTGTATGTATTTTGAAATTATTATCCATAGCTATCCATGAAGTCCTTAATATACAATATTCTAGTCACTTCACTGTGCTAAATGCTTCAAAGAGAGGACATTATTTAATCTACCCAAAAACTCCATGATGAAGATGCTCTTATTATTATCTCCATCTGTAAATGACAATCCTGGCACAGACTTGTTCAGAGGGTCACACATAGATACAGAGCCAATGACAAACTGGTTAAGTTGAAAGTTTTGCTGCCAGCTCACCTGTTACCTTTGACTATATATTGGTATATTTTTGGTTGGTGATGTTTTACACAGTATCACATGTATGAATGTTTTCTAGTGGGAAGTATGAAACAAACAAACTGACTGAATAAAGATTTATAACTATTTAAAGGAACTTCATCCCCCGAAGAATGCATATTTAGAAGTGTAACACTCAAAAAGTACTAAAAAGAACACTTAAAGAAGTGAAAAGTAAAGTATTCAATCACAATAATGCTTTTGTTTCTCATTCACGATACAATCATAGATAGAACATATGTCTTTGCACTCAGATAGTTTCACCGCTAAAAGGGAAGCATTTTTAAAGGTCTCAACATCATTAGTCATCATGGAAATGCAAATTAAAACCACAATGAGATATCACTACACACCCACTAGGATGACTAAAATTAAAAAGATAGACCATAACAAGCATTGGCAAGAATGTAGAAACACTAGAACTGCTGGTGGGAATATAAATGGTACAACCACTTAGGAAAAAAGTTTGATAATTTATTACAAATTGTGGTATATGCACACAACACTACTCAGCAAAAAAAGGGAACTACTGATTTACACAACATGAATATCAAAAGCCTTACACAGAGCATCCAGGACACAAAGGAGTATGTAATGCATAATTCCATTTATAGGAAATTCTAGAAAGGACAAAACTAATTCATAGTGACAGAAAAGAGAGCAGAGGTTGCCTGGGGCAGAGTGTTGGGGAGGGGATTGACTGCAAAGGGACATCAGGAACTTTTAGGGTCATGGAGATGTATTTTGAAAAGGGTGTTATTTCATAGGTATATATGTATGAAAAACTTCACTGAGCTGACAGTTTGGTATTCACATAGATGAGCAGACTTTCAAATGACTAAGTTAAGCTGTTCAAAAATTACAGTTGCCTTGGGGTGCCTGGGCGGCTCAGTCATTAGGCATCTGACTTAATTTCCAGCTCAGGTCATGAACTCAGGGTTGTGAGATTGAGCCCTGCATTGGGCTCCATGCTGAGTGTGGAGCCTGCCTGAAAGTCTCTCTCTGCCCCTCCCTCACTCTCGCCTTCCTTCCCCGCCACGCAGGCAGGCATGCACCCTCTCTCACTCAAAAAAAAATTACAATTGCCTCATGGGAGGGTAGAAGGTTAATGTACAAGTTAAGAGGCCATTTGGCATACTGAGTGGATTTATGCATTAGATGGGTAGCTCAAGTAGATGATCTTTAATGTTTTTCCCCATTCCTAGATACTTTGAACACTATATAGAGAGTATCACTGATTATTTAAAATTTTTCTATCTGGGAAGTTTTATTACGTTGCCATTTAATAGCACAATCAGAAAAATATATTTGCAGGTCAGAGTCCCCTATATTCAAAGTGCCTGAAGGTAATAAAGAAGATATGAATCAAAATACTATATCCTGAAAAAGACCTTACCAACTGTGCAGCCAAGACACTTGAGAACTCGCTATTCATGGCATATGGGAGTGCTGTCTGTGCTCTCGAACCATATGTAGTCTGGAACCTCTTCTTTATCTCATTCAGAAAATTAAATGCTCGAGAACGTTCAAAATCCTGAAAAGAGACCAACACAGAGTCCACATTAGAAAATAAACAAAGATGATATGGATGATTAACAACAACCATAAGAACAGCTAACATTTACTAAGCAATGATTCCATGAGGAGGAACTAGCACTGACCTCATTTTACAATAAGAGAACAAAGGCTCTTAAAAGGTAACTTGCTTAAGGTCAAACGACTAATAAAAGAAAGAACTGAGAGTCCAATCCAAATATATTTATTTGACTACTGCCAACTAAAGATAACAGTATCTAGGTTAGTTTCTTGAGAGTAAGAATTGGGTATTACTTCCTCCATATCTTTCACAGGATCTATTAGAAGGCCCAGCACAAGAAGATGCTTAATAAATCCATAATAATAGTACAGTCTTTCACACACAAAAATAACACTACTTTGAATTGAGTTTTTTTTAATAGTGATGGTATACTTGAAAAGATCAAGTCATGTACTCTTGTCTGGTCCCAGTCAAGAAATAGAAAACTCAACTCTGATGAACCCAAATTTAGTCATATTTCTTATCTATTCCAAGCCTTTTCACATCAGTCATTTCAGATATAGCTGAACTTTTAAAATAATTTTAGAAAACACTCTGAAACTAAGGATAAAAATCACTGTGATGATCACTATAGTTGACACTCATCTCCATGTCACCCAAGATGATTAGTCTAAGCTAAGGGTTCTTACACTGGCGTCAGTGGTCCAAATTCAAGGGGTCCATGCACTTGGATAGAAAATAAACCACATTAAGTTTTAACTTAAGTTTCAAATCTGACTGTAGGTAACAAACCAGAATAGTACCAAACAGTACCTGTGACTGTCACCAATAGAAATCTTTTTTTCACATACCATCAGTTATAGATATCTCAAAATATCATTTATACTCATCACTTCAAAATTATTATTAGTTATCAGACCTATGACTAGATATTGTTACTTAATGAATTCATAAAAATCATATATATTACTATATCAATTTTTAAAATACTCTGAATACTGTATTTCATTATAATTGGTTTTGTTTATAATCATGTATTTCATACATTTAAAAACATCCTGGGAGGGGCCCATGAGTGTCAAAGGGGTCTGTGACACAATAAAGGTTAAAAACCCTGACCTATGGCAATCATGCCAATTCCACGCCTCTTGTCATTGATCAATTTAGAAATAAGTATGTAACCTAGTCCTAGCCAATAAGACATGAAAAGAAGTTCACTTTGAAAGAGGGGGAGAAGAGCGTGTGCTTCTGAGAACTTTCCTCATTCTTACAATAAGAGATTTGGGAACACACAGTTCCTCTGGACACAAATAAAAAAGCATGTGGCTCCATGCAACCATAGGGAAATGGACTAGGAAGAAGCTGACGCTAAAGATAACAGAGGAGAGAAATGACCTTGATGGCATTGTTAAGTTACTGAGCATTTTGGTCTAGAACCTGTAAATACTCAAAAAACCACCTACCAATGTGAACTACAGGTTTACAAAGGGGATCATGACGTATTGTGATTTTGTTTTCCAAAGGTCATTATACATTAAAAAATTCACTATTCACATGAGCACTGGGTGTTATACGCAACTAATGAATCATTGAACATTATATCTAAAACTAATGATGTACTATATGTTGGCTAATTGGATTCAAATAAAAAAATTCAGTATTGAATAAAATAACCTATTTAATATTTCAGATAAATAAATTTTGAGGATTTGATATCAAAGGGTCATGATGATGAAGACCAATTCTCACTACACAATGGGAGAAATGCAGAAGTTGCAAGAGGTTAGTTAAGCTAAAACTCTACCAAAACTGAGCTGATTTGCATATATCCAGACATCAACTCTTCTTGTCATTTGCTGCTCCATATGACAAATGCAAAGTATAGAAAAAATTTCCAGCTATGGACAGTTATAATCACATCACCTTTACCTACTAAAGATACAGATAATTAAGAACTGACTTTATTAACAGTACACATAGTTAAATAGCAACATGTCTTCAAGTTACTTACATCATCAGTGATACAAAGATATACAATCCTATCTTGGCAGATGTAATGAAACAAATAACTGTAGAATAAAAGATATAAAATTTATTGTGGTTATGAGCAATATCGCTTTCACTTCCATCTTCTATCTATGTATAAGCAAATTTAGTACCACCAATGTGACCATATCATTTACAGATACTATCTATTCTCCCTCTCCCCCTCCCCTATACACCTGTTTCTCTCAAGTCAAACTGATAAGAATAAATAAAACATTAAAATAAAGTCTCTACCCTAACTATGTAGCACAACGGTATGCACATTACCCATTAAAATGGTAGCTGTAAAAGCATAATTGGACTCTTAGGGCCTCAACAAGAGATGACATCTTAGGAGGGACACATAATTAAGATTAACCTCCAATGAGCCATACATCTTCCTTGCCTTCTTTTAAAATCTCAGAGCAATCACTTTTTGTACCAAATGCTCAACATTAACAACTGTTTGACATCTACTTTGAGCCAGTTACTGGGTTGGGTGCTGAGGATACAAATAAGCAAAACCATCAGTCCCTGCCTTCACAAAGATCACAGTGCAGGGAATTACTGAGCGGCATGGTAAAACAGGATGAGGAGTAAAAGGCAGTATGGTGCTCTGGCAACATAAAGGAGACACCTAACAGAGTTTAGCAAAGGGTAATGGGAAAGACATCCTGGAGCAAGTGATGTCTGAGTCAAGACCTGAAGAATAAGTAAAAGATGGCAAGGTAAAGAGGAGACAAAGAGGGTTCCAGAGTGAAAAACCAACAAGCATAAAGGCCTGGAGATTTAAAAAAAAAAAAAAAAAAAAGCACATAATGGCTTTAGTACAGTCAAATGAGTTCACATGACTAGAAAGTGAAATAGAAGGAAAAAACAAATTACCTGCACAGATGAGGCTGGAGAAGTAAGCAAATACCAGGTTAAGTAAGATGTTAAAACCTCACTATGCACTATCCTAAGAAAAATGAACAAGCATCAAAAGGTTTTAGCCTGAAGAGTGTGTAGTAAGATTTGTCATGCAAAAGGATGTTTTGGCTAGAGCATGGAAAACTCACTGAAAGAAGGACCAGAGAGAGGCGCCTGGGTGGCTCAGTCATTAAGCGTCTGCCTGCCTTTGGCTAAGGTCATGATCCCAGGGTCCTGGGATCAAGCCCTACATCAGGCTCCCTGCTCCACGGGAAGCCTGCTTCTCCCTCTCCCACTCCCCCTGCATGTGTTCCCTCTCTCACTGTGTCTCTCTCTGTCAAATAAATAAATAAAATCTTTAAAAAAAAAAAAAAGAAGAACCAGATAGGAGAGTACTGTAGTACAGCAGGTAAGCAAATGAAGAGGGAAATAAACTCAAGTACTACGGGCAATGAAAAAGAAAAGGCAGGAGACATAGAACAGAACTTGGTAACTGGCTACTGGAAATGAAGCAGAGGGTAACTCAATTTTGCCTCCCAGATTTCTACCTTGGGCAAGTGGATAGATAAGAGTACCTGTTGAATTATACTTTTAATGTTCACATAAAGGCTTGATATGAATTACAAGGAGGTATGGTAACTCAGGCAAAATGTCTTCCTCCACTACTCTAAAACTGTTCACATCAATTCCACCAATAACTTCCACGTCGCCATATCCAGTGGCCCTCTCTGAAACATGATACTATTGACCACTTCCTTCTTCTGAAAAGTGTTTTCTCTCCACTAGATTTCCCAGCACCAGGCTTGCTTGGTTAATGTGGCAGTCTCTTTCCCTCTCTATTGACGTTTTCCAACATCCTCAGCTCTCTGCTCTTCTCACACACAGTCCCTGGACGGTGGCATCCACTGTCATGTCTTGCTGTTGTTTTCAGCTACCACAATTATGATGATAATTCCCAAACCTAGATCTGATTTACTTCCTGAGCTCCAGGCCTACATACACTACTGTCTACTAGACACATCCAACTGGACATAGCATAGATAACTTAAACACAGTGTCCAAAATGGAAGTCATCATTTTCTCCAGAAAATTTGTACCCTAGGGAGTAACTTGGTGTGAAGACCACAAAAAGTTACAATGTATGGTCCCTGCCACCAAGCAGCCTACAGTCAGATGACAGAGACAAAAAGTAAAGATTGCAATTATACTACAGTGTGCTAAGTGCTACAGTATGAATAAACAAATGATACTATGGAGACAAGCAAAAAGGGGGCACCTGGCCTGGTCTTGGAGTTCAGGGTTTCTAGAAAAGAAAATATCTAAGCTCAGAAAGGCAAAGTCAGATTTTTAAAAAGAAAAACATATTCAAGTAAAAGGTAATAGCTACTGCAAATAGAAAGAGAAAGAACCCAGCACTGAAATGCAAATAGCTAAGTATGGCAGGAGAACAAAACCGAAGGCTAAAGTAGTGAGATATGAGGCTAGAGAAGGAAGCAAAGGCAGATACTGAAGAGTCTTCCAAGTCACCAAGAAACTTCACCCTGAGTGCACAGAGTAACTGCTGAATAAAAGGGACGTGATCAGAATTGCCCTTTTAGAAGGATTAAATAATGATGAAGAAAGTATCTCATTTGGGACCTATAAAATGAGCAAAAGTTTACCACTGGGCTGGGAGGGGAGAGAAAGTTCAAAACATGAAAAAAAGATGTAACGAAGCTTGAAATAACACAGCTAGGTCAGAGAACGGCAAGGACTCCTATAGAGATAAGGGCAGAAAGGTCAGGAATGGACAAACTTATGAAGGTAGAGTTTGGGCTTTACTCTAAAAGTAATGGGTTTTACTTTTTTTTTTTTTAAAGATTTTTATTTATTTATTTGACAGAGAGAGACAGCAGAGAGGGAACACAAGCAGGGGGAGTGGGAGAAGGAGAAGCAGGCTTCCCGTTG
Organism: Mirounga leonina; assembly: GCF_011800145.1. Taxonomy (NCBI): domain Eukaryota; kingdom Metazoa; phylum Chordata; class Mammalia; order Carnivora; family Phocidae; genus Mirounga; species Mirounga leonina. The sequence goes on from NW_023270210.1 coordinate 57,145, forward strand.
AGCAGGGAGCCAGATACAGGGCTCGATCCCAGGACCCTGGGACCATGACGTGAGCCGAAGGCAGAGACTTAATGACTGAGCCACCCAGGCGCCCCAAAGTAATGGGTTTTATTTATTTTTTAAGTAATGGGTTTTAAGCAAGAAAGTGTAATCATAGGAGCATGAAATACAAATTTAAGGAAGGAACAACTAGAAGCTGAAAAACAAGTTATGAGGAGGTTATTAAAAATGAAAACCAATAAAGGCCTAAACTAAACACTTTGACAAGTGGGGATAGAGGATAGGCAATGGATTGAAAAATCTCTTGTAGGAGAATGGCAAGGATTTGGTGAGAAAGTCAAATATGATTCTTCAGTGTTAGGCTTAGCCAACTGAATGGCTGGTGATGTTGTTAAAGAAGAGAGAAACAGCAAGAGGAAGATCAAATTTCAGGGGGAAATGGTTGTCTTACAGTAACATGGACTTTTTCTTTCAGTGTACAATAATGGATATTTTTAATCAAGATGATGGAATATGATTATAGGAAAGAAACAAAGGCAGAATGTTAAAAGGAAAAACTGAGTGCTGGAACCTCACTCCAGAGGATACTGGGCAGGACTGGATCAGGATACAAGTGGAGAGGCACAACAGATGGACAATGTTGCCTTCTTGTACTATAACCACATTTTTACTGGATTACATACTCTAGCTTCCCTTGTAGCTAGATACGGCTACGTGACTAATTTTGGCTGATAAAATGTGAGTGGAAGGTATATCCCCACTTCCCAGTCTTGCCTCTAAAAGGACTGAATGTGCTTTCCCTGGGCATTTTCCTGGGAACTGAATAGGAACACAGAGACCGTAAGTCTAATAAGTTTTTGAAAACACTATAAAGCCATACTCACAAGAAGCTGGGATCATTTGACCCCTAAGACAACGTCTGGACCTCTAAACCATACCAGCAGGCAGCAGACTACAAAACCTGTACAGTTCCAAAAGATGACACACATTTTTGGTGTGGCCAGGTGATAATGGACAAGGAAGAGCCTCCTGGAGAACAAAACCAGGATTCAGGGAGAAAAGACAAGGGAGTTCCTCCAATGAACCAGAACCACTAACCACTCCAGGGTCAGAATAGGGAATCTTTGAAATTGCTGTGAAGTAGTTACTGGAACACTGCGAGGAAGCAGTGACTTCTATGTGTTTCTCATCCTTCTCTTCTCTAAATGTGAATTTGTAACTTCGACGTTGATGATGTTGTTCTACTTCTACCATTGTCTAATGTGTGGGACAGGGGGAGCAGGAAGAACATGTCACTTCTCTAGTTTATGGTAAGTCACAAAAGCCACCCCTGGGCCTGATGGAGAAGACTGTGTGTCACCCAGACTCTCTGAACTAGACAGTGACCAGATGAGTTTTTGGAGCCATCTCCTGCAGAGAGGATATGTGCTCTTTGGGAAGAAGAGTACACCCAGATATCTGAGTGGCCCAAAAGAGTAGAATGGAAGATTGCAAGTTGTCTCCTAATATCCTATAACTTCTTCTAATGTAATAGAATTTTACCTGAACATACAGCTGCACAGCTATAAATGACAAAATCTAGCCTCCCTTCCAGCTAGGTTAGCTACATAACTATGTAGAGAAAAATAAAACATAACCCAAAACTTCTGAACAATAAAATGTCACCCTACTTCTGGGCTTTGCCCTTAAAATTACTGAGCACAGGATGTTAACAAGAACTAAAGGAACTGCCTTGGCCAGAGCTAACTGAAGACACTAACCGAAAATGACAGAGCCACCCCACCAGCCTGGAAGTACTCATCTCTGGGCTATCTCATTTAAGTAACACTGTAGTTTGGGTATCTCTCTTACAGTAGTTTAGACTAGAGTAGGTCCTAAATTATACAAAGAGCTAGCTCTGGAAAGTAGTAAGGACCTCCTTCTGAGATAGGAACTAAGGAAATTAGGATGGGTTAAATGACAAAAGTTTTTTAAGTATTGATGAGGAAGGTTGAGGTACTTTTTATCTGATTACTAAGATTTCCCACCTATGCCCTCCTAATCCATTCTCCAATCAGCCACCAGAGCGATCTTTCTAAAGCAAAAGCTGACCATGTCACACCCCAGCTGAAAACCTTCAGTGCCTTCCCACTGTCCACAGGGTAAAATCAATCTCTTAATATGGCCTATGAGACCCTATATGATTTCTCTTTTACCTATCTCTCTAGCTTTATTTTCACCATGCTGGGTACCAGTCACAGAATACCACCTGCAGTTCCCTAAACATGTGCTATGAACTTATAACTCCATACTTCTCTACCAGCTATTCCTTCTAGCTAGAATGCCATCCTCCTATCCACTACCTTCCACCATCTACTATAGTTATCTATGGATTTGACTGTCTCCTCCATTAAACTGTAACCTCTATGAGGGCAAATACTGTGTAATTTCTTGTTGCATCCCCAGCACCAAGCACAGTGCCTAGCAATAGTCAAGTGCTCAGTAAATATTTACTGAATGAACAAAGGAATATTATATCTTTTATCTGTATCATGTTGCACATATCCTAGAGCTCTATAGCAAAGTCATTTTTTATAAGTAACATTACCATATCTTTAAAATATTAATATCACTTTGATGATAAAAATAATTTAAATTCAAATTTATAATGAATAGAACCAGACCATTATCTAAGCTGGTAAAGATTACTGTTCTGTCAGCTTATTTAAATTATCTACCAAGAACCCTGTTTTCTGTTGTTCTGATTATAATACAGTTCACTTCTTTCACCCTCTTCCCATGCAGAGCAGAACTCACTTGCCATGTGAGTACGTTAGTTTGTTATTTTCAGAAGGTATCTTAGCCAGAATCTGCTCTGTCACCTCCAGGAAGTTTCCTCCACACCAAGCATGTTTGGCAAGGATAGTCGTTCCCCTGGCAACAACTGCAAAAAGAATGGCCATGGCTTCAATCTATCAAAAGGAAAAAAGACACAAAAAATTAGGATATTTCTTTGACATGATCTTTCAAAAGAAAACTATCATTTACCAACGTCTACCTGAAGAGAGTATTTTTTTCAATATTCATTTATTTTTTAATTGAAGTATATTTGACACACGTTACATTAGTTTCAGGTATACAATACAGTGATCTGACAAGTCTACAGTTTATGCTATGCTTACCACAGGTGTAGCTACCATCTGTCACCATGCGAAACTATTACAACACTTTGACTTTATCCCCTATGGTGTACCTTTTATTCCCATGACTTATTCATTCCATGAATGGATGCCTGTATCTCCCACTCCCCTTCACCCCTTTTTGCCCATCCCCCTTCCCTCTGTCAACCATCAGTTTGTTCTCTGTATTTATAAGTCTGATTCTGCTTTTTGGTTTTTTTAATGTATTTGTTTTTTTAGATTCCACATATAAGTGAAATTATACAGTATTTGTCTCTTTCTCACTTACCATAATACCTTCTAAGTCCATCCATGTTGTTGCAAATGGCAAGAGGCTCATTCTTTTTCATGGCTGAGTAATAATATTCCATGGTGTGTGTATATATCCATATATATATATGTGTATATATGGATAAAGAAGATGGATATGGATATATGGATAAAGAAAATATGGTGCATGTATATATGGTGTATATCTTATCTATTCATCTATCAATGGACACTTGGGTCACCTCTATATCTTAGTTATTGTAAATAATGCTGCAATAAACATAGGGGTACATATATCCTTTCAAATTAGTGTTTTTTAGTTCTTTGAGTAAATACCCAGTAGTGGAATTACTGAATCATATGGTATTTCTATCTTCAATTTTTTGAGGAACCTCCATACTGCTTTCCACAGTGGTTGCACCAATTTACATTCCCACCACCAGTGCACAAGGGTTCCCTTTTTTACACAGCCCTGCCAATACTTATTTCTTGTCTTTTTGATACTAGCCATTCTGACAAGTGTGAGGCAATATCTCATTGTAGTTTTGATTTGCATTTCCCTGATGGTTAATTAATGATGGTGAGCCTCTTTTCATGTGTCTGTTGGCCATCTGTATACCCTCTTTGGAAAAATGTCTATTTGGGTCCTGTGCCCACTTTTTTAAGTGATTATCGGGGGGTTTTGGTGTTAAGTTCTTTATATATTCTAGATACTAATCGCTTATGAACATATCATTTGCAAATATCTTTTCCCATTCAATAGGTTGCCTTTTAGTTTTGTTGGTGGTTTCCTTTGCTGTGCAAAAGCTTTTAATTTTGATGTATTCCCAATAGTTTATTTTTGCTTTTGTTTCCCTTGCCTCAGGAGACATATCTAGAAAAATGTTGCTAAGGCCTATGTCAAGGAAATTACTGCCTACTTTTCTTCTAGGAGTTTTATGGTTTTGTGTTCCACATTTAGGTATTTAACCCATTTTGAGTTTGTGTATGGTGTAAGACCATGGTCCAGTTTTCCCAACATCATTTGTTGAAGAGACCGTCTATTCCCTGTTGTATATTCTTGCCTCTTTTGTTGAAGATTAATGGACCATATAATTGTGGGTTTATTTCTGGGCTCTCTATTCTGTTCCAATGATCTACGTGTCTGTTTTTATGCCAGCACCATACTGTTTTGCTTCCTATAGCTTTCTAATATATCTTGAAATCTGGGACTGTGATACCTTCAGCTTTGTTCTTATTTCTCAGGATTGCTTTGGCTATTCAGGGTCTTTTGTGGTTCCATATAAATGTTAGGATTATTTGTTCTAGTTCTGTGAAAAATGCTATTGGTATTTTGATACGGATTGCACTGAATCTGAAAATTGCTTTGGGTAGTATGGACATTTCAAAAATACTAGTTCTTCCAATCCATGAGCACAGAATATCCTTCCATTTGTTTGTGGACCTGGAAACAGTATTGACCAAGGGGCTATAATATTAATGTAAGACACTTAATAACAGGCTTAACACAAAGGTCACAGTCTTGTACAAGCTTACAACCCTAAAACATGTTGATATGCATACATATATAGAGACACACCAAATATGTACACACGTGTGTGTATACACTGTAATGTATATGTCACATACACACTGATAGATAGGGTGCATTTACAAATTATACAGCATAATTGGATATCACCATTTGAAAAGCAATTACCATAAATAGTAAAGGGACATAAGAGGTGGTTCATCCTTTTTTTATTGAAGCATAATTAACATACAGTGCTATATGAGTTTCAGGTACACAATATAATGATTCAACAATTCTACGCATTACTCAGTGCTCATCACCATAAGTGTACTCTTAATCTCCTTTATCTATTTCACCCATCCCCTCCACCTCCCCTCTGTCAACCACCAGTTTGTTCCCTGTATTTAAGAGTCTGTTTTTTGTTTGTCTTTTTGTTTTGTTTCTTAATTCCACATATGCAATAATCCCATCCTGAAAATTTATCCTAATAGTTCAACAGAAATTTGACTCTAGATTCAGAAAGATACATATTAACAGTATTAATAGCCCATATTTATTAAGTGCTTACTGTGTACCAGGCACCATTTTAAGCTCTTTACAACTATTAACTCACTCAATACTTACATCAATTAAATTATACACTATTATGATACTTATACTAAAATGAGCAAACTGCAGCATAGATGACTTACAAAGTTTGCCCAAAATTACAGAGCTAGTAAATAATAAGAGTTGGGATTCAAACCCAGGCAGTATGGTTCTAGAACCTGTAATTCTATCCCTATAGTACATACTGCCTCTACTATAAAGGCATTATCCATAATAGAAACAAATTGAAAAGAACCCAAACCTTCCACAAGAGGAATGGTTCTCTAAATTATGTTAAGATCCTTCATAAACAAAACATTTCTTAAAAAAATACAACACGAGTTTAAGTCTCTTTTTCTCATGTTAATGAATTTGTACAATTTTTTTCACCTAACAGCCCCATTTCTTTTATCTAATGGAATAAATTTATAAAAAGAGATGTCCAAGTACCTTCCTATTCTTCTACTAACTCTTCAACTTACTATTATTTGTTAACATGTTCAGTTTCATCCAACAGGCCAGTGGTTCTTAAACTGTAGGTGAATGAGTTATCTTGGGTGGAAGAGTGACAGTCACTGTTAAAAACTCAAATTCTTGGCATCATCACCTAAAATTCTGATTCAGTAGGCTTGAGGTAAGACCCTGGAATAACATACTTAAGACAAGCCTATCTAGATGCAGGTCATTCACTTAACCATATTTTGTGAAACACAGCAACAGACCATAAAGTGCTTGAAGTCGGGGAATCCAGAGATTCCTTCTTGGAATCCCAGCACTGAAAAACCACACATAGAGCAGAAGCGCTCATCTGTGTCCTGAGCTGAACACCTCTCAGGGTCTCTTCTTCACTCTCTAAATGAGGGTATTCCTCAGGGTTGTGTCCTTAGCCATCTTCTTTCTGGATTTCTCTTTATACATACGTAGTAAGTTACAATTTCCAAATCACTTTCTCATACATCATATCTCTCAATCTTAAAAGCCTCAGCTGACCCTATAACATGCTCCAGGTACTGCTCCATTTCTTAATATCATAATCTATACACCATCTCTGCTTCTCTACTTCTTTTTTTTTTTTAAATAATTTATTCTGCCCTCATACTTTCTTTTTTAAATTTTTATTTATTTGACAGAGAGAGAGACAGCGAGAGAGGGAACACAAGCAGGGGGAGTGGGAGAGGGAGAAGTAGGCTTCCCGCAGAGCAGGCAGCCTGATGCAGGGCTCGATCCCAGGACCCTGGGATCATGACCTGAGCCGAAGGCAGACGCTTAATGACTGAGCCACCCAGGCGCCCCTCTACTTCTTTTTAACTCTTCAACTTACTGGGTTTTGCCCTCAACGGTCCACAAAACCATGCTTGCTAAGATCATCAACAGCCTCTATGCTACAAAATTCAGTGGACACTTCTCTATTCTCACTTACCTGACCTCTTAGGAAGAGTCGACATCGTTGACTAACCCTCCTTCTTGAAACACTCCCACATATCTGGCTGCTTCTTGTTTTCTTGATGAGCCCTCCTCCTCTAGCTGACTTCCAAATGTTGACTTTCCATGGGTCTTGGTTCTATGCTCTCTCATCCCAAGAAGAGCTCATCTACACCTGTCATTTTAAACATCATCTATTTGTTGAAGACATATTGCATATAGAAAAAAAAAAAATCAGGGCACAACCAAAGTTAAGAGAAAGCCAAAGACAAAACCCAAGGCACAACAAATAGTTGAGGGAAAGGTAGATGAAAAGAGACCCACAAAGAAGACTGAGAAATGAGAGGAAAGCCAGAAGTGTGTGGTGGCCTGGAAGCCAAAGGGAAAGCAAGCTTCAAGAAGGAACAAATGTCAGCTCCTACCTGTGTTTACTGATGCACAGCAGAAGACTATAAAGAGCCACTGAAATTTTATAAAGAAGGAAGTTATTGGTTAGTCAACAGATACGCAGTAGAGTGGAACAATAACACAAAGAGAAACCGAGATGAGAAATTACATGGTCCCTGAAACAAATGAAAAAGTAGCAGCTTCAATCCCTTAGTAGCTTCAAGAAGAAAACTGAACTGGCAACAATACAAAAAAAAAAAAAAAAAAAAAAAAAAAAAATCTAGCGTCTTAGTGGACCATAAGTTCATTATGAACTGACATTAGGTAATTGCTTAAAATGCTTACATAATCCTAAATTACATTTAAAAACAGGGTGTCTTGATCTTTTTAACTACTATTACCATTATACTCTCTGCTGGTTAGAATATATGTGGAATACTGAGTTCAAGTCTGGGTACAGTATTTCAAGACTGGATGGGTAAGAGACCTGGACAGAGACCTGGACATTCTATCATTTGAAGAATGACTAGAGACACTAGAAATATTTAATATTAAAAAGAGAAGATTTAGAGGGAACGTGACAACAGCCTTCAATTTTACATGAAGTACAGTCACCTAGAACAGGGAGTGCATTATTTGGACTTGGAACAACAGATATATGTTACAGGGAAGCAGTGTTTTGTTCAAGAAAATCAGTCCCCAATTAAAAAATGTCTGTTAAACATCAGGTACATAGCAACAGACACTTTCTTCTCAGACATCAATAACAGCAATTTCTTACTCTCTTCTGGACTGTTAAAAACCTCACCTATTATCAAGTCTCATCTGCCACCACTGTAACTCTCTTGCAATAGAATCTGTAATGTCTTTTTAAGTTTTTATTTAAATTCCAGTTAACAGTGTAAAATTAGTTTCAGGTTTATAATTTAGTGATTCAACACTTCCATACAACAGCTGGTGCTCACAAGGGTATTCCTTAATCCCCATTACTTGAATCTAATGTCTTAATGAATATTGGGATAATAGAAACTATGAAAGAATACTGCATTTAAAGTGAGAAAACCTGGTTCTGCTAATTACTAGCAGTATGTGAATGTCTAATAAACCATAAAGTGCTATATAAATGTAATATGCAAGAAAAAAAGAATGAAAAAGATAAACCAGAGGGAAAAGAGAAGGAAAAAAAACCCAATAATGAAATATAAAGGAAAGCCCTGTCTCAACACTGTTCCTCCATTCTCTTATTCATGCCTTGCTTGGTCCCACAGCCGTTATCCCAGTTCTACTTCCTTCCTGCTAAGAATCCTGTATGAGTTTCCTGTGGCTGCCTTGACAAAGTATCAAAAGCCACAAAGGTTTAGAACAACAGAAATTTATTGAAATCAAGATGTTGGCAGGGCCAGGCTCCCTCAGAAATCTATTAGGGGACAATCCTTTCTTATCTCTCCCTAGCTTCTGGTAGTCTGCTGACAATCCTTGGCATTCCTTGGGTTTCAGCTGCAGCACTTCAATCTCTGCCTCCATAGTCATATGGTATTCTTCATGTGTGTCCATGTCTTCACACAGCAGTCTCTGGGTCTTTTCTCTTATTAGGACACCCACTCCGCTATGACCTCATTTTAACTTACATCTTAACTATACCTGCAAAAACCCTTATTTCCAAATAAAGTCACATTCACAGGTACCACTGGTCAAGATGCAACATATCTTTTTTGAGGACACAAAACATCTTAGAAACTCACTGTTCCTCCCAAATCATTCTTACTCTTCCCTCTCTCTATATTCACATCAGTCTTTCCTTACTCCCATTAGAGGCCTGTCCTTAAAGAGATGGGCCAGAAGGGCAATCTCCAACAGCTTGGAGTTAGAAAGGCCTGTTTCTACTGCCTAGAAGATTCCAAGGAAAGGACATTTTTGTTTCAGTTGCCGGGATTCAAAAAAAAAAAAAAAAATGCTATGGGGGAATCCTACTGAGAATTCTAGATGTAGTTTTTTACAGAGGAATTATTAAATTGTGGTGAAGATCTTTAAGTCCATTAAAGATTAAGATGTTACCAATTGGCATAATAACGGAAATGCCCTGAATAGCATTATTTATAATGAAAAAGGCATCAAGTTTCAAAAAATCTTAAAAAGTAATTTTCAAAATATATCCATTTATAAGTAAGGGATTACCTGTGTTATAAACAAATTGCTCAGGGCCCCTGGGTGGCCCAGCTGGTTAAGCATCCAACTCTTGGTTTCGGCTCGGGTGTGATCTCAGAGTCATGAGATTTAGCCCCATTTCGGGCTCCACAATCAGCGTAGAGTCTGCTTAAGACTCTCTCTTCCTCTACCCTTGCCCTCCCACACACACTCTCTCTCAAATAAATAAATAAATCTTAAAAAAATTGCTTCCCACTCCCCATGCCCCTCTCTAGAAAACAATACATAAAAATAAAAATAAAAAACAAATTGCAAATATAACAGCAACAATGAAAACACTGCTCCTCAGTGGAGGCATCTTCAAGTAGAGGGTAAAGATGGTTTTAGGGAACTGAATAAAGAAAAAGGCCAAGTCAGTTTTTCTCACGTTCGAGTCTGTGTATTCTGAGGATTTTTTTTAATTCTATATTTTTATTTTGATAGCATTAAAAAATGTATGTTAATATTCTGGATCTACACATATACCTTATAAATGAGTGATGGCACACAATTCCATGCTGCATTTGCATTATGAAGGCCTAAAAGCCAAGAAATTCTCTAAAATGACAGTGCCTAATTTTTAATGTCTTGGAAGCATGTCTGGCTGCTCTTAGGCTGGCATATCCTAAAATCATAATGACAATCATGACTCCAACACTCTTGTGTTCCTGTTGTGTTTTTTAATCAGTTATAAAGACAAAATTTATCTTTTGCAGTAACAATTTACAGTTGAATGATATCTGCATAATAAAAACCTTTCATTTGAAGAATTGAAACTTACATTCTGAAAACAACAGAGTGACAAAATAAAAATTATCTCAGGCTAAGGAGAAAATAATATTTAAAGATGTGTCTCTACCAAGTGGAAACCAAATGACACTATAATGTGTTGTATGAATAAAGGTTGTGCAACTGTTCAAACAGAAAAAAAAGGTGGAAGAATTAACTTCTCACATAGCACATGGTAATAGTCAATGCAAAATCAAAAGAATGCATTCTGTCTCATTATTTATATTATTGCAAAGGAATGTATTATGTTAATCCTTGCAACAGTTCATTAGCAGAATGTTTCACAGGAAATACACAATGGAAATTAGATTGTTTCCACCCTTATATACTATTAAATTGGCCCATTAAATTAAATGAGAAGGGGGCATAAGAAGTGCTCACGAAGAGATGGGAACACATTTTATGGGAGAGCTATGGAACAAGAGAAGGCATAGAAGTGAGAACAAACTAGGGAAGGTAAACTAGCCTGATGAGATAGACTGGTCCACATTTGATGAATGAGAAGTTTTAGGGATAAGTACAATGACATTTTATAAAGAAGGCCTTGTGTAAATGAAATAATTAATGGATTGGATCAAATCGTTTTTCTATTTCAGTTCAACACATATTTTTCCAGGATTTACTATATGACAGCCAAAGTAGTAGACACTGGAGATACGAAGGCCAGTAAGAAAGGACCTCTATACTCAAGGGAGCCATAGTACAATGGGAAACACAGACATAAACAAATAAGTGCAATGAAGTGTAACCAGTGAATAATCTAAAAATGTACAAAGTTATTCAGACTTCTTAAAGGTTTGTGATTATCTCACCCTGGGTGAAGAAAAAATGCAGGCATCAGCCTATGTATTAGGAGTTTCCTCTACATACTACTTACAATTATTTCTCTGGAAGAGAGGTCAAGGTCTATTTTATCCTCACTAGCTTTCCAGTGCCCAGCACAGTGCCTGGCATATAATTTTCCCTCAAATATTTGTTAAATAAATGAATGAATACTGAGCATGTTTTGGTTTAAACAACAGATAACTTTATATTCAGTAGGACCTAGGAAGAAGGATATTTTGATTACTAAACTATCTCCTTAATTAAGATAAAGCAGTTGAGCTGCTTTAATCTAATCTAATCCCCAACTTTCTGTCTGGGTCTTAGGAGGAAATAAACCAACGACAGATAAACCACCAGTTCTGATGTAATAACCTTGGAGGAGACAGAAGAATGAAGAACAAATATTGATATGACAGAGGAAAAGAAGAGATGTTTATGAAAAGCCTGAAGTCTGGTTACAGACTTCTTGTATTCTTGTTGGTGTTACAAATACTCTTTTATGGTGATGTTCTGAGACCCAACCCAATCCCTCTGACTTTCTCAGGATAGGAGCCTACCCCGTCAAGTCAACCACCTGTTCTACTTTGCATTAACCACCACATCACATCACATCATCTGGATTATTCCTGTTTGCCAACACACACATACAAACATCTAAGCTACTAAGAGTAGCGATCTCCTAGGTCTTGTTTCTAGCTATATCCCTTGAACTTAGAAGAGTCTCTAGCACATATTAGCTGTTCAATAAATATTTATTAAATATATGAGTGAGTCTGCTCTCAGCCACAGCTATTCAAAGGGAACACATGTCTCTGGGATCAAGGGTGGGACAATGGAGGTACAGGTAGTTGAGCGCAATTAATAAGAGAAAGAAAAGGACTTGACAATTGCTCATTTGTGGGGGTTACAGGAGAGGGAGATGTAAGACATTTACCAAAGAGTCTAGTACATGGTCAGAGTTTGTTAAATATTGGCCAGTTATAACAGTAAAATACAGGTCGACGCTGTGAAAATAGGTCTGGGTAGAGATAATGAGTCCCTATCCGAACTGAGGCAGAAGAGGAATGAAACAATGGGCGGTGAAGAAAGGGCACGCGGAGGTGTACAAACCCACGAAGGAGCATAGAAGTAGGTGAAGCACAAAGTGACGTCATCAAAACAAGGGCGCAGAGACTAGTTTTTAGAAGACTCAAATCTCAAGATTGAATCTCAAACGCTAAAGAAAGGTCCTGCAAAATGCGAATTGAAGGAAAGTTAACATTTCGCCCTCCTGTAACAACAACTTCAGTGACGCATTCTGACACTCTTTATCAGCGGCACAAAACGCAGTTCGCCAAAATTGAACCTGCCCGACAATTCGCACCGTCGACACCAGAGAAGCCCAAGTCACCCTTGCACTGCCTCCTCGCTCCACCCCAGCACCCTCTCGACCACCCCTCTGCCCTCCCTCCGCCGTCGTCTCCCCGCCTTCTGCCGAGCGCGCCCCGTTCCACTTACCTGTCCGTGCACCCCCTGAAAGCGCGTGGGCTCAGAACCGAGGGGCGCAAGTCTGAGCCGGGCCGCCGACTGCCCGCTCCCAGAGGAGGCTGGGACCGGACGCCACCGGCTTCCGCGTAAAGCGCCCCGCCCGCGCGCGGCCTCCTGGGAATGTGAGCGCTCCTCCAATGGGGAGTGGGCTGTAGGGCGGGGCCTGCTGCGTTCCCAGCCCCGGCACTTCCCAGTAGCCGCACTGCATTCTGGGAGTGGTAGTCCAACTGGCATATCGCCCAGTCTGTCACACAGTCAATAACTTGTGGTAAACAACATCAAGCGCTGTTCCTCCGGCAAAAGGAAGGATGCAGGGCCACAAAGAGTTCACCAGCATTGAGTCGGTAGGGATAAATGAAGAGCGAAGCTTGCCCCGCCATCTCCGTGCTTAGTCTCAGAAGGTAACGTCTCCTGTTATTTCACAAAGTAGAATTCGTGTCACAGGAACTCTCTACTTTCGCCACGAAATCTCCTAACCTCCTTAGACCCCTGAACAATCCTTTCTCCCATTCTTTTGCAATAATAATAATAATAATAATAATAATAATAATAATACCTCCTCCTTCTCCTCCTCTCATGTGATATAAGCTCCCCCCGCCCCGTCCCCTTTACATTCCTATTCCCTCTTGCCAACTGAGTCTAGCCCCACTGATGAACCCTTCTGTCTCATGACTCAAATGGCTCCCTGCTTACTCGCTGCTTATTATCAGCATTTAAAGATTGGCAGAATTGCTCTCATCTAAAACATTCCAAAGTCACCTTTCTCAATTTCACACCCCCCAAACCTGTCACCACACAAACTTAACCTGTAGTCTTTTTCCCACCTCTTTTCCAGTCAAAATTATCAACTGTGTTGCTAAAACAATTACCATACTTCAAACTTGCAGGATTTTACGTTGATTGTTTTCCTCTTCTTTAAATCCTCTTAGTATGGGCCGCCTTAACAAAATATCACACACTGGATGGCTTAAACAACAGAAATTCATTTCTTACAGTTCTGGAGGCTGGGAAGTTTCAGACAAGAATGCCGGTATGGTTGAGTTCTGGTGGGAACCTGCTTGCTGACTTGCAAACTGCTATCTTCTTGCTGTATCTTCACATGATGGAGAGATATCAGCTCTCACACATCTCTTATAAGGGCAGCAATCTCATTCATGAGGGCTCCACCCTCCTGGCCTAATTAACTCAGAAAGGCACCACCTCCAACTACCATCACATTGAGGAGCAGGACTCCAATATATAAATTGTGGGGAGGGACACAAACATTCACTTCATAGCACTTTCTATTCTTTTATCTCTAAGATGGTGCACATTCCTCATTCCCCTCCCACTTTTATGGCAGCTCCTCATTTTCCTTTGAAATGTTCACGATCCATAGTGCTCTGCCCTATGCTCACACGTTTCTTGGGTGATCTTACCACTCCCACTGATTTGGTTGTCATCTCTATGCTGAGGATTCCCACATATAGGAAGCCCAGAAAAGACTCCTGTAACCCAGACTGAAATATCTAATGACAGCTGGGCATCTCTTTCAAGCACTTAAAACTTAATGTAGTCCTCAGATGACCTAGTACATTTCTACTCTCCCCTCTCCCATAACCTGTTCTTCCTTCTCTAATCCCACCTCAGTGAACAGTAGTGCCAGGCAGAGAGTAAGCACTTGAGGACAATAAGTATTTATCAAACAAGCACTGTGTTTGTCATTGGTTCTCCTTCATTTGGTCTTACATAACGATAACTAACATTTACTTTTATTTAGTTTATATTCAGGGAGAAAGAAAAGGAAAAATGGGAAATGGTGAGATAGTTTGTGCAAATTACCTCTACTCCATTCCTCTGTATTTTTCCAAGCATGTCAAAAATGTAGTACTGGTCATGAGGCACTATACACATGGTTCTAATCTAATATGTGCAGACTATACCATACCTTAGTTATTGTTATCGGCTCTGGGTGGGCTAGAGACAAATTGAAGTACATTAAGAAACTCATGACTACAATGATCAGGGCACTAGAAATCAGAAATAATGTCTGTACCTATAGTATCTCCTTCACCATCTCCCCACCCACCCCTTCTTGTCACTTGAGATTATTCTATTTAAAACAAAATCTGATCACTTTGAAATCCTACTTAAAACCTTCATTGGCTCCACATTATATAGGGGATAAGGTCTAAGATTCTTAACAGAGAATTCAAGGCCCTCCATGATCTGGCCTCCCTCTACCTCTCCTGCTTCATATTCTCTCTCACTAACACACTCTGTGTTCAACCCTGCTTCTCTGTGGTGGCATTCATTCATTCATCCATCCATCCATCCATTCCTTCCACTAATATGTACTAAGTGTCTACTATGAGCCAGGCCTATTATATATCCTGGAGATATAGCAGTGAAAAAGACAGACAATGCCCTTGCCTACATGGAGCTAACACTTCAGTACCATGCTCTTTCATGTCTCAACGCCTTTGCACATGCTGCCTCTCCTGTCTAAATCTTACTTATTTTTCAATGCCTATCTCAAATATCACTTCTTCATTTTACATCAAAGTATATGCTTCTTTTTTCACCTTTATCCACCGTCTGTAAGGGTTTAATTTTCGTATTAGTATTAATTTTATTCAGTACCTATTCTTTGTGAGAGGGAATAGTACCTTAGAGAATGAGTTCTGGAGCTAGACAGTCCTGAGTTAAGAGCTCTGTGAACCCTAAATGTTGCCTCAATTTAGAGATTTTAGGGCTCTATCAAAGCCTCTCTTCTTACTCCATGTTCTCTCCTAAAGTAACATATCTGTGCTCCAAAACTTGTATTTCTAGCAAAACCCTTTACATTGGGAAATCAGGGAAGGTCTCTCTCAGGAGGTAACATTTAAGCTGAAATCTGAATGTCAAGAAGGAATCAGCCACAAGAAGATAAGAGAGAACAGAATTAAGCCAGAGTGACTGGAAGGTAGTAGAAGTGAGAGAAGAGTGGTAGGAGGAGAGATCACACCACGTTTCTTTCTGGTCTTTAAATATTGTGAGCTCCTTCCCATTTTATGATCTTTGCACCAACTCTCTCTGCTTGGAGTTCTATTATGTCTTATCTTATGGCCAGAGGGTCTTGCAAGGCTGTGGAAGCCAGAAGGAATTTGGATTTTATTCTAAGTGTAACAGAAAATCTTTAGAGAGGTTAGAGCAGAGCAGTGATATGATCTGATGTAAGGTTTTGTTTTTTTTTTTTTAATTAGCTTTATTTAGCATGCCTATACACCGTCTATCCTGGTAATAAATTAATATCTACAGTTTTAAAAATATGTTGGGTAGTTTCCAAGAAAAATACTTCTGGATGTGTATACTAACGTGCATACAGAACCATTTAAATAGGTGGCTTTATAATTTTATAGTTTTCAAATTCAGAAATTCTGTTACTAATTCATCAAGTTACTGAAGAATGGAATCTCTTTTTTATAATGCATGATTTTAGATAGTTTGAGCATATGGAGTAAAGGCTTCAATTTCCATTTCAGTTCCTGCAGCTACCAAGCCTGGAATTATAGAACTGATGGTTTAGATAACCTAATCCAGTCTCCTAATTGTATACATTAGAAATCTTCTGGTCTTGACAAAGATTACAAAACTAAGAAACGATGGAGTCTGGATTACAAACCAGCTCTCATGTACTAGATGCTCCAGAAATGTCTGTTGGGCTAAGACAAGATACATATATTACACAGAGCTCTAATCTTATCTAGGAGACCCTGGTTTTACATTCCATTTAACAGGATTGGATCCCGATGTGTTATTTTGTGATTCACAAACAAATCCAGTGACTGTTGCCTTGGCATCAAAATCATGCACATTGTTGCATTCTATCACTGATCACCAGTGCTGTTTATGCTTCTTTTCTCCTGGATATTTGGCCTTGGGCAAATTTTCTTCTTGTTCTGTGTTCAGAATAGACCTGCCTCAAGAGTGCCTGTTCTCCTTTGAAATTCACAATCAGCAGAGGGAGCTAACACATTATCAATATCTACACAATCATTGGCATTTGAGCATGGGAGAGTTCATTTTTTCTTTGTGGCTCAATTCCAGTCAGAGTCATCACTTATCCTGCTCTGTTTCTCTGAGCCATCAATGATTCCAACACCAGCTTTGGCAAAGCAATTCTGAGGTGTCTTTCCCACACAGCAATGAAATTTCTCATTATAAACATGCCATTTATTTACATCTGCAGTAGGACAATGCTTCTCATAATGTACCAAACACTTTCAGCATCCAGCTTTTGATGATTTATTGTTTCTCAGTCTAATAGCTACGCATAGCCATGGTACTTGTAGGAAAAAAACCCTATAGACTTGTTTTAATTTAAACCTCCAGTGTCTATGTGCAGCTATCAGTAATAGAATGTTTTCTGGTAAGCCATTTTTCTCTTTAATTGCAGGAGCCATTTCCCAAACAACCTACCAGATGTCAGTGCATTTTTGTTAACTTTATATACACACAGGAAATTTACATATACAAAGGGGGTTTTCAAATCTCCATATAAGTGAATCTAATTTCTTGCTTCTCCCAGCATTGTAACAAAGGAAAGCTGATGACCCATCTCTCTTTATATATTTATTTTTCTCCAGGACAACATTCTTCTGGCATAGTGTGCCTCTAGTTTGGTTGCAGATTATAGAGGTTCATTAGATGTACCCCATGAGCGCATCTACTCAGATTTGGCCTCTTATTTTCAAGACAATCTTCAGCAGTTACTTCAGAGATCCTTTATTTTTTAGGTGATGTGATATGATAGTGTGAAAATGCTGGGAACATTGTTGCCAGTCATGAAGAGTTGACATCAACTCCCATCTAGAGAGCAATTTCATTAGCCCTTTCTAAAAACCACTGAGCATCCATATATAGAAATATCTGCCCTGGTCTGGCAAAATTATTTAAGCATTTTATTTACTAAGTTGGTATATATTATTCTTCTCATTCTGTTATCAATTTTGCTTCCCTTGGCTGTTTGACTTTTATCTTTTCCCAGTTTTTCAAGAAACATACAGAGTATTCATAAGGAAATTCCAAATTTGGTAACCATTTCACTTTTTTACTTTTATGCATGAAATTTTAGTTCTGGAGAAATTTTCTCCACTAAATTATCTAAATTTTCTCTTTAATAGCATGACTAACACTAAATGGTATGTAACAGAAAAGACCTGCTTCACAGAACATGAACATTCTAAAAAGGACCAAACCGAGGGCAAGCCTGAGGTTTGGTACAGAACATGGAAGTGCAACACTAACAAGACGACTCATTTTCTTAAGCTTTAAAGTTTCTAAAGCAAAGGTGATGTCAAATTACAAGAAGGGTTAGTTTGAATTATCTTCATAACCAAATCAAAAAAAGGGATACTAATAACTTTGAGATAGATACTGCTGCTATCAGATAGCGGGTGATTAGGTTTAAGGCATAAAAATGATCAAATGGAGGGAAATAAAACACTGATTGGAAATTATCCTCCTTTAAAATTCTGATGGAAAATTAAGAACACTTCCAGTTCAAAATTCTAAACATAAAATCCAAGTATGTCACATCTTTTCGCTTGTTTCTAATATGATGTAGAGAATCTACATTCTAATAGAATAGCTAACCACAAACCTGGTGTCCCTAGGGAAGAGGCCTGTAACTTGGCATTTGGTTTTTTCCACCTTGGCTCATTCCCAGTTGTTCAGGATTTTGACTCCTCAAGCCTTCAGCGTTTAACTAATCATTCATTGGTGGAAGGGACTAGGATTGTTTCTCTACACGTAAACTGACCTTTGTCCATTTTATAATGCCAGAACATCCAGGACATGTAGCTACTTCTTCCTTATTCTCCAACTCTTACTTGGTGAGGATGAAGATGCCCATATAAATTATCTTCACATGTGCAGGGGTAGAAATACATCTCCAAGGCATGATCATATTGCAGGTGCATGAGTTCTACCTTGGAACAGATCGAGTATGTTCTCACCTTTGAGTTTTTGTACCAGCTGTTTACTCAGCACTGAATGCTGAACCTCCAGATCTGTGCACATATCTTTCTTGTAATTCAGGTCCCAGCTTATATGGTCCCTCCTCAGATGGACTCTCCATGACCACTGATCACTAAACATTTTTCTGTTTTGTTTTCTTTACAGAATATATGCTCAAAATAATTTTTCAATGTTTCCTTGTTTATTGTCTGCCCCATTTAATTTTATTCAGTAATAGAACATATAAATTTCATACAGGAAGGAACTTTATTGCTCTTGTCCATCGTTGTATCTCCTCAAGGTGGCATAGAGTTGGTGCTCAATTACAGTTTGTTGAAAGAATCCATACTAAGAAGAGCTAGCACTTCTCTGGTACCAAATAATATTCTATGGTAAATATATATTACTGCACTTAATCACCACAGTAATGCTGTGAACTAATTATTATTATTGTCAACCTCATTTTCCAGACAAGGAAACGGAGCCTCCAAACAGCACAGAAACTGAGTGGGGCCAAGGTTTGCCTATGGAGGTCTTGGCTTCCTGTCTGCCCCTCTTGTGTAAATTTCAGAAGCTCTTTAAGAGGGAACAAAAGGAGGGGTGGGCAGTTGGTGTTGATTGCCTAAATCGAGCAGTCCCCAGGTCAGTACACAACCTATTTGCTTCCCTAGTCCTCCTCCATTTCTGTTCCTGCCTCCTGGGCTTCCGTGCCTAAAAGATATATATATATTATATATCCCTTGATTTTCTTTGTGTTGCATATGTATTCACAGCTTTCAAATACTCTAAACAGAATTTTTGTTACAAGTTATCACCATGACTTTTGTTTTGACCTCCTAAAATTAAACAGAACACTTTAACAAACTTTTACTGAGGCATCATGTGCCAAGAAGTATGCTAAGTACTAGAAATACATGCTCTCAAGGAATTCAATTAATATACATAATTGATTCATTAAAAGCATGCAAGTGTAAGAGTCATTGTGTCCTGAATTTTGTCACAATTCTGGTTTTAATACAATTCATATGACTTCACCTTTGTGACTTTCATCTGTAAAATTATGAAGTTGTATTAGCTGATCTTTAAGAGAGATTTTTATGATTTTGCTGTATTGAAATCTATTGAAAAGTTTGCTTTAAGTGATTGCTTTTCTCTTTCTTTTTTCATTTTATTTTATTTACATTTTTTCTTTTTTTAATTTAAATTCAATTAATTAGTATATAATGTATTATTTGTTTCAGGGGTACAGGTCTGTGACTCATCAGTCTTATATAATACCCAGTGCTCATCTGGGGAGGGTATGTGTTGTGTTGTAATGCCTTTCTCTTTCAAATTTTGCTGCATTCTAATGTTTGATACTTGATACTGAGGATCATTTGCTTTCTCTTGGTTGGCAGGTGCTGGCATTGATATGACACAAATAGAAATTGCACCATGTTTGTATTACCCAAGGAAGGCCATACCCTAAGAAATTCTCTTCATTATAGGATCATAAAGAAGTGAATGTAAATGTCCATTCACCAAGAGTTTGGTGATTTCGTCCCCGAACCATTGGACTAAAACACTGATTCCTTAACACCAATATATGTATAGGGCTACATCAGAATCACCTGAGGGTGTTAGCTGTTAATATAGATTCCTGGCCTACAAAGTCACATTTTTAAGAGCAGAAGAAGAGGATCTGTATTTGTAGCAAGGGACCTAGGTGATGCTGATAAGCTTAGAAAATACTGGAAAAGACTATGAAAAACTATTTATTTAATCCCTCAATCTCAAATTAGGATCAGATTTTTTTTTAAAGATTTTATTTATTTATTTGAGAGAGAGAGAAAGAGAGACAGAGAGCACGAGAAGGAAGAGGGTCAGAGGGAGAAGCAGACCCCCGCTGAGCAGGGAGCCCGATGTGGGACTCGATCCCGGGACTCCAGGATCATGACCTGAGCCGAAGGCAGTTGCTTAACCAACTGAGCCACCCAGGCGCCCTAGGATCAGATTTAATCCTAAACTAGAATCAAATTTTTCAATTTGTAGTAATGCCTACCAAAGTTAACAACACAAACTGTCAGAATGTTATTTAGTAAATAAAACCCAAATCTTTCATTCTGTAGTTTCAGGTCTGTTTACTATCCCTAGCAAGTGGTACCCTATAATTCTGGGCTTAATGACTCTAGGATATACAACTATCAAGGCCTAATTTCAGTTGCCAGTTTGTAAAACCAGTGCAAACAAAATATGTGACTAGACAAAGCCTTAAACCTCATTATTTTCAAATATTATTCAAAGCTTACTTTCATTTGATAAATCATACAGGTTTTTTTTTAGTTACACAAATCATGTATGATCAGTAATAGAAAAATCAGAAAATGCAGGTAGGTAATAAGGAAAATATA
This sequence comes from Mirounga leonina, assembly GCF_011800145.1. Lineage (NCBI taxonomy): Eukaryota > Metazoa > Chordata > Mammalia > Carnivora > Phocidae > Mirounga > Mirounga leonina. The sequence continues at coordinate 78,177 of NW_023270210.1, forward strand.
AAAATTAGCTTTAATCCTACCGTTTAGGATATATATCTCACAAGATTATATATACATGTATAGATGTGTATATGTATGTGTGTAGAATTACATTACACTTTTCCTGAGTGCTTATATTTTATGAGGTTGTATAGGAAAGCAAAATTCATTATACCATGGATAAGATCACCAATAAATTGATCACTTATAAAATTATTTCTCCTCAAAATCCCTCCCTGTTTAGCAATAGCCTCTATATCATCCATCACATCATTGGTCCTTTGTTGACTAATGAATGCTAACAGTGCCAAAATTACAAATTAATCGCAAGGTAAAATTATAATTGTTGCACAAGATATAAGATTTCGTAAAGTTGAAAGTGGTGTTGGATAACTGCTTCAACATACCATAGGCACTGATACATGAATTAGATCACTTAATTGAAGTGATGAAAATCTACATGGATGATGAGTGATATGGGTTTTGATATCAAACTGATGAGGGGATCTTTAGAAGAAATGAATTGTTCAAATGTTTGGGCAAAAATAACCCTTTTTATGCTAGGAGAATAAAAAAATGTGGTGAAGGATACTGTATCATGTAATACTTTTATTGGAGCAATGCCCCAAATCCCCCAATTATTTCATTCTTTGTCCGTTCTAAAAATTAGTGCATAACTGCAATCAAAACCTAAAATCTTTTAAATATGAGATTAACAAGCATATTTTCACAATTTTTGGTTTTATTTTCATAGATGAAATCCTAAACAAACCTTGTTTTTTCCATTTGTGATGAAATTTTGTTACCCTTTTAGGTTGATTCTCTTCAGGTATCATTTTAAGTACTAGTTGTCCTTAGATAATGAGGACTTTGTATGTATGTGCATGGTAGTGTTTTCTTTTTGTTTGACATATAATAATTGACATATTGTTCCAGTTGTACAACATAATGATTTGATATTTGTATATATCATGAAATGATTACCACAGTAAGTCTACATCCATAACCACACATAGTTACATTTTTTTTTGTGATGAGAACTTTTTTGGTTTGTTTCAAATTTTTATTTAAATTCTAGTTAGTTAACATAGACTAATATTGGTTTCAGGAATAGCATTTAGTGATTCATCACTTACATATAACACCCAGTGGTCATCATAACAAGTCCTTCCTTAATACCCATTGCCCATTTAGCCCATCCCCCACTCACCTCCCTCCATCAACCCTCAGTTTGGAGAACTTTTAAGATCTATTCTCTCGGGGCACCTGGGTGGCTCAGTTGTTAAGCGTCTGCCTTTGGCTCAGGTCATGATCCCAGGGTCCTGGGATCAAGCCCCACATCGGGCTCCCTGCTCCGTGGGGAGCCTACTTCTCCCTCTCCCACTCCCCCCGCTTGTGTTCCCTCTGTCGCTGTCTCTCTCTCTGTCAAATAAATACATAAAATCTTAAAAAAAAAAAGATCTATTCTCTGAGCAGCATTCAAATATACAATACAGTATTATTAACTATGGTCACTATGCTATGTTGTACATTATATCCCCACGACTTATATTTTATAATTGGCAGTTTGTACCTTTTGACTACCTTCACCTTTGCAGCCTACCCCTATTCCCCACCTCTGGCAACCATGAGTCTGTTCTATAGGAGTTTGTTTATTTGTTTGTTTGTTTGTTTTTAGATTCCACATATAAGTGAGATCATACAGTATTTGTCTTTCACTGTCTGACTTATTTACTTAACATAATGCCCTCAAGATCCGTACATGTTGTTGCAAATGGCAAGATGTCCTTCTTTTTATGGCTGAATAATATTCCATTTTGTATGTATGCACCACATTTACTTTTCCATTAATCCATTGATGATACCTTAGTTTGATTCCATGTCTTGGCTATTGTAAATAATGCTGCAATGAACATGGGGGTGCATCTATCTTTTAAGTTAGTGATTTGTTTCCTTTGGGTACATACTCAGAAGTAGAACTGCTGGATCATATGGCTCTATTTTTAATTTTTTGAGGAACCTCCATACTGTTTTCCATAGTGACTACAATATATATTCCCACCAACAGTGCACATTTTCTCCATATCCTTGCCAGCACTTGGTATTATCTTTCTATGATAACCATTCTAACAGGTATGAGATGAAATGAAGTGAAATCTTATTGTAGTTTTGATTAGCATTTTCTTGATGATTAGTGATGTTGGTTATTTCATGTACCTGTTGGCCATTTGAGTATCTTCTTTGGAAAAACATTTGTGGAGTTCCTCTGCCCATTTTTATTTGGATTATTTGTGGGGTTTTTGTCATTGGTTTGTATGAATTACTCATATATTTTTGATGATAACCTCTTATCAGATGTGTGGTTTTCAAACATTTTCTCCCATTCCATAAGTTGCATTTTCTTTTCTTTTTTTTTTTTAAAGATTTTATTTTTATTTATTTATTTATTTGAGACAGAGAGAATGAGAGACAGAGAGCATGAGAGGGAGGAGGGTCAGAGGGAGAAGCAGACTCCCTGCCGAGCAGGGAGCCCGATGCGGGACTTGATCCTGGGACTCCAGGATCATGACCTGAGCCGAAGGCAGTCGCTTAACCAACTGAGCCACCCAGGCGCCCTCCATAAGTTGCGTTTTCATTTGTCCATCATTTCTTTTGCTGTGCAGAAGCTTCTTAGTTTGATGCAGTCTTAATTGTTTATTTTGTTGCTTGTGCTTTAGGTGTCATACCCAGAAAATCATTGCCAAAATCAAGTTCAAGGAGCTTTTCCCCTTTGTTTTCTTCTAGGAGTTTTATGGTTTCAGGTCTTACATTTAAGTCTTTAATCCATTTTGGGTTATTTTTTATGAGTGGGTGTAAGGTAGGACTATAGTTTCATTCTTTTATATGAGAATATCCAACTTTCCCAGCACCATTTATTGAAGAGACTGTCTTTTCTCCATTTAGTATTATTGACTCCCTTGTCAAATGTTAGTAGACCATATATGCAGGCGTGTATTTCTAGAATCTTAATTATGTTCCATTGGCCTGTGTCTGTTTTGTGCCACTACCATACTGTTTTGATTATATCATTGTAAGATTGTTTGAAATCAGGAAGTGTGATGCCTCCCACTTCGTTTTTTTCTCAGGATTTTCTGGTCTGTTTGGGGTCTTTTGTGGTTCCAAATGAATTTCAGGATTTTTTTTATTTCTATAAAAAATGCCATTGAAATCTTGATAGAGATTGCATTGAATCTATAGATGGATTTGGGTATTATGAATATTTTAACAATATTAAATCTTTCCATTCATGAACATGGGATATCTTTCCATTTATTTGTGTCTTCTTCAGTTTCTTTCATCAGTGTCTTAGTTTTCAGTGTAGAGATCTTTTGCCTCCTCAGTTAAATGTATTCCCAAGTATTTTATGTTTTTGGACCCTTGAATTTGTTGATTAGATCTAATAGTTTTTTGTAAAGTATTTAGGATTTTTATATATAAAATCATGCCACCTGAAAATAGAGAATTTTTACTTCTTCCTTTCTGATTCTGATGCCTTTTATTTCTTTTTGTTGCCTGATTGCTCTGGCTAGGACCTCTACTACAACAGTGCAATAGGTAGACTGACAGAGAGACTTCCACTACAACAGTGCCATAGATGATAGATATAGATATATCACATTTTGTTTATCCACTTATCTGTCAATTGACACTTGGTTTGCTTACACATTTTAGCTATTGTGAATAATACTGCTATGAGCATTGGTATACAACCATCTCTTCGAGACCTTGTTTGCTTTCAGTTCTTTTGAGTATAACCCAAAGTGGAATTGCTGGGTAATGTACTGCTATTTTTAATTTTTTGAGGAATTGCCATATTGTTTTCCCAGTGGTAGTTTCATTTTACACTCCCATCAACCATGCACAGGATTCCAATTTCTGCACATCCTTGCCAACACTTATTTTCTGTTTTTCTGATATTAGTCATCATAATGGGTGTGAGTTTTGATTTGCATTTCAAAAGATGTTGAACATTTTTTCATGTTCATATTGGCCATTTGGTATATCTTCTTTAGATAAAGTGTCTGTGCAAGGACTTTACCCATTTTTGTATCAGGTTGTTTGTTGTTGATGTTGCTGAGTTTTAGACATTCTCTATATATTCTGGATATTGATCCCTTATCAGATATATAATTTGCCAAATATTTTCTCCCATTCTGTGAGTTACCGTTTTACTCTGTTGATACTGTCTTTTGATGCACAGAATTTTAAATTTTCATAAAGTCTGATTTGTCTGGTTTTTTTTCCTCTTTGTGTATGTCTTTGGTGTCATATCCAAGAAATCATTGTCAAATCCAATGTCATGAAACTTTTCCCCTATGTTTTTTTCTAAGAGTTTTATAGTAATGTCTTACATTTAGATATTTAATCTATTTTGAGTTAATTTTGTATATAGTGTTAGGATCCAGCTTCATTCTTTTGCATGTGGATATTTAGTTTTCCTAGCACCATTTATTTAACAGACTGTCCTATCCCATTAAATAGTTTTGATATCCTTGTAAAAAATCATTTGACCATATGCATGAGAGTTTATTTCTGGGCTCTTTATCCTATTCCATTGGTCTATATGTCTGTCTTTATGCTGGTACCACACTGGTTTTGATTTGCATTTCCGTGATGATTACTGATATAAGTGCCTCTTTATATACTTGTTGTTTATGTATCTTCTTTGGAGAAATGTGTATTTAGTTCTTTAGCTTGCTTTTAATCTGGTTATTTGTATTTTTTTTTTTTTTTGCTATTGAGTTGTTTGAGTTTCTTATATATTTTGGATATTAACACTTCGTTAGATGTATGGTTTGTAAATATTTTTTTTCCCCATTCCATAGGTTATATACTCTGTTGATTATTTCCTTTGCTTTGCAGAAACTTTTTGGTTTGATGCAATTTGACTTGTCGATTTTGCTTTTGTTGCCTTTGTTTTGGGGGTCTGTGATAGTTCATTTTATCTGCTAACTTGACTGGACTAAGGAATACCCAGCTAGCTGGTAAATCATTTCTGGCTGTGAGAGTGTTTGTAGAAAAGATGAGCATTTGACTCAACAGACTTGAGTAAAGAGATCTGGCCTCAACAATGAGGGAGGGGAACATCTGATCTTCTGAGGGCCCAAGTGGAACCAGAAGGGCAAATTCTCTTTCTCCTCAAGCTGAGATGCCCATCTTTTCCTGCCCTTGGACATTGGGGCTCCTGGTTCTTGGGTCTTTGGACTCCAGGACTTATAACAGTGGCCCCTTGATTCTCAGGCCTTCAGTGTCAGACTGGGAGTTACACGATTGGCTCCCCTGGTTCTCAGGCCTTCAGACATGGACTGAATTTTACCACTGGCATTCCTGGTTCTCCAGCTTGTAGACATCAGATTATAGGACTTCTTCATCTCCATAACTACATGAGTCAATTCCTATAAGCAACCTCCTCATATATCTATATCTGTAATCTATATGTAAATCTATATCATCTGTATCTATATCTATATCATTATCTATCCTACTGGTTCTGTTTCTCTGGAGAACCCTGACTAATACAGGGTCATGTCCAAAAAAATCATTGCACAGACCAATGTCAAGAAATTTTTGCTCTATGTTTTCTTCTAGTAGTTTCATGATTTCAGATCTTATGTTTCAGTCTTTAATCCAGTTTGGGTTAATTATTGTATTTGTAGGAGATAAGGGTCCAATTTCATTATTCTGCATGTGGATATCCAGTTTTCTCAGCTTCATTTATTGAAGAGATTATTTTTTCTCATTGTGTGTTTTTGAACCCTTGTCAAAGATCAATTGACTGTAGATGTATGGATTTATTTTTGGGATCTCTATTCTGCTCCATTGATACAGATGTCTGCTTTTATGTCAGTATCTTACTGTTTTGATTACTGTAGCTTTGTAATACCTTTCAAAAGTAGGACGTGTGATGCCTCCATCTTTGTTCTTCTTGTTCAAGCTTGTTTTGGCTATTCAGGGTCTCTTGTAGTTCCATATTAATTTTAGGATTGTTTTTTCTATTTCTATGAAAAATGTCATTGAAATTTTCATAGGGATTGCATTGAATCTGTATATGGCTTCAGGTAGTGTGGACATTTTAACAATATTAATTCTTCCAATCATGGACACAGGATTTTTTGTCCTCTTCAATTTCTTTCATCAGTGTTTATGTCCTCTTCAATTTCTTTCATCAGTGTTTTATAGTTTTCAGTGTACAGTTCATTTAACTCCTTTGTTAAATTTATTCCTAGGTGTTCTTTTTGATACTATTGCAAGTGGGATTGTTTTCTTAATTTCCTTTTGGGATATTTGGTTGCGTATAGAAGTGCAACTGATTTTTGTGTCGATGTATCCTGAAACTTTACTGAATTCATTGTTTAGTTCTTTCAGTGGCATCTGTGGGTTTTCTATATATAAAATCATGTCATCTACAAAAAAGTATATTTTTACTTCTACCTTATTTGGATGCCTTCCATTTCTTTTTCTTGCCTAATTGCTCTGGCAAAGTCTTCCAATACTATGTTGAATTAAAGTGGAGAGAGTGCACATCCTTGTCTTCTTCCTGATCTTAGAGGAAAAGTGTTCAGCTTTTGACTATTTTACTGTTGACTATGATATTAATTATGGGCTTGTCATATACACCCTTTATTATGTTGAAGTACATTGTTGGTTCACAACCTCAGGAACTTAATCTGAAACCAGCCCCTATATGCAGAGGGCAGGGAGAGACCAAAGAAAGAGGCAGACCACTCCAGATTGGTATGTGGCAGATTTAATAAGCAAGGGAAACTACATAGGAGGCTTGTCTGAAGTGGCCACAAGATGAGTAGATCTCCTCATGCACCTGCCAAATCTTAAAATTTTATATAGATGCCTTAACTGGGTTCAGTCACATATACTGTCCAGATGGTCTCAATACCATATCACTGTCTCAAGGCTGTGTCTTTAGGACAGCTTCTGGGAGCAAGGAAGGCGAGCAGAATGCACATTCAAAGGACTGGGGAGGGGATGGGGACCCTTTGATCGCTGGGATCCAGCTCATGGGTCAGCCAGTGGTCACACCCTCTCAGTGACCTCCCCCAATATACATTCCTTTGATACCTAATTTATTAAGAGTTTTTGTTGTGAAAGGATGTTTAATTTTGTCAAATGCTTTTTTTCTATATCTATTGAGATGATCATGTACTCTTCATTCTGTTACTATGCTGTATTGCGTTTATTGATTTGCATATGTTGAACCATCTTGCATGAGAGGGATCGATCCCACTTGATCATGGTATAGGATCTTTTAAATATGCTATTGAATTCATTTTGCTAGTATTTTTTGAGAGTTTTTGCATCTGTGTTCATCAGGGATATTGGCCTGTAATTTTCTTTTCTTGTAGTGTCCTTGTCTGGCTTTGCTATTAGAGTAATGCTGGCCTCATAAAATGAGTTTGGCTGTGTTCCATCCTCTTCAATTTTTTTGGAAGAGATTGAGAAGGATTGGTGCTAATTCTTCCTGAACGTTTGGTGGAATATACCAGTAAAAGCCATCTAATCTTGGACTTTATTTGTTGGGAGATTTTGATTATTGATTCAATCTCCTTATTCATTATTGGTCTCTTCAGATTTTCTATTTCTTCATGATTCAGTCTTGGCAGGTTGTATGTTCCTAGGAATTTATCCATTTATTCTAGGCTATCAAATGTGTTGGCCTGTAATTGTTCATAGTAGTCCAATGTGATCCTTTGTATTTCTGTAGTATCAATTATAATGTCTACTCTTTCATTTATAATTCTATATATTTGAATCTAATCTCTTGTGTTCTTGGTAGTCTGGCTAAAGGCTTGCTAATTTTGTTTATCTTTTCAAAAAACAACTCCTAGTTTTATTGATTATTTTTATTGTTTTCTAATCTATTTCATCTATTTCTGCTCTAATCTTTATTATTTCCTTCCTTCTGCTAACTTTGGGCTTAGTTTGTTCTTTTTCTGGCTCCTTGAGGAGTAAATTAGGTCATTTATTTGAGGTTTTTTTCTTAATGTAGGCACTTATCACTGTAAACTTCTTTCCTAGAACTGCTGTTGCTGCATCCCATAAGTTTGGTATTTTGTGTTTCCGTTTTCATTTGTCTTGATATTTTTTTGATTTCCCACTTAAATTCTTTGACCCTTTGGTTGTTTAAGATGTGTAGCTTAATTTCCACATATTTGTGAATTTTTCAGTTTTCCTCTCATTATTGATTTATAGTTTCTTATCATTATAGTTGGAAAGGTACTGATATGATTTTAATCTGCTTAATTTTATTAAAACTTGTTTTGTGACCCAACATATGATCTATTCTGGACAATGTTCCATGTACACTTGAGAAGAATATGTCTTCTGCCAGGGATAGAATGATTTGTATATATCTGTTAGGTCTATTTGGTCTATAGTGTTATTCAAGTGTTCTGTGTCCTTATCCATTTCCTATCTGGATGATCTATCTATTGTTCAAAGTGAAGTCTCCTTGAAGTCTCCTACTATTATTTTATTATTACTATTTCTCCATTTGTTAATATTTTCCTTACATATTTAGGTGCTCCAGTGTTGGGATACTTATTTTTATTTACAATTGCTATATCCTCTTGATGAATTTACACCTTTATCATTATATAATGATGTCTCTTCTGACAGTTTTTGACCTAAAGTCTATTTTTCTGATACGAGTATAGCCATCCCTGCTCTCCTTTGGTTATTTTCATGGAGTATCTTTTTCCATCTTTTCACTTTCAGCCTGTGTGTGTCCTTAAAGTTGAAGTGATTCTCTTATAGTTAGATCGTGTGGGTTTTTAAAAAGCCTTTCAAGCACTCTGTCTTTTGATTGAAAAAATTTAATCTATTTAGATTTTTTTAATTTGTAAATTCAACAAATGTTTATTGCACACTGTGTATCAGGCACTATGCAAAGTGCTGGGGACATAGAGAAAACAGCCTGATCCTCAAGTTCACAGTGCCAGCATTCAGTCTATTTTTGCAGCAATGTTTGAACCATCCCCATTTTTACAGATGAGGAGAGCAGTACAGTCTGGCTAGAAATAACAGCTAATTAAGCATGCAGCCGGGGAACTCAAATCTAGGCTGTCAACTATAGCATAAGGCCTCTCAGACAACACTTACTGTGTTCCTGGTAGTGTTCTAGGCACTTTACAGATATCAACTCATTTAATCCTCTCAGCAGTCCTAGGAGATAGGTACTATCATACCCATTTTATAAATGAGGAAACAGGCACTGAGAGACTAAGTAATTTTTCCACAGTCACAGAGCTACTTACAGGCAAAGCTAGGATTTCAACCCCAGAAATTCTGGCTCTTTACTACACTATACTGCCTTCTGATAGGTTTTTTTGTTTGTTTTTTGGTAGTTTCTTTTTTAAAGGGGGAGGGGTAAAACTGGCTCTTGAAGGTAGCACCCTTTCAGGCAGAGAAGCAGTACAGTAATGCTGTAGCAAAGTCATGGAAAATGTATTTGTTTGACAAAGTACACAATGGCCAGTGTCTAGAGATCATTGATTGCCTGGCTGAGCATTTTGAAGTTCTCTAAACCAGTAGCCATCAACCATTTTTTTCCTACAACCCATGGTAAGAAGTAATTCTATATTGCAACCAAGTATACACACACATACACATACTTTATATTTTATATGTATATTCATGATTATATGCTGAAAACTTAAATTCCTTAAAAGAATGCTTCCCATTCTCTGTGCCATGCACTCGGATACTTTTTATTCTATTTTACTCTGTTTTTTAAAGGCTGATTTAACCCCCTAAATTGATTTCATGATTCACACTAAATTGGTGGTAACCCAGTATGAAAAACACATTAGGCACAATGTGAAACAAGTAGTACAGATACATAAAACCAGTGATGTGCTTTGAAAGATAAAATTAAACAGCAGCAAAAATGATCAGAGAAAAGGAGACTGGGTGGGAGAATACAACAATACAGTGAATGGGAATGGAGAGAACATTTCAGAAGCTTTTGTTTAAGACAGAATATTCTGAACTTACTTATTGGATATGCAGGGAAAGGGAGAGGGCAGAACCAGAGATAATGCTGTGGTTTCCAGCTTAGGTGGCTAAGCAGATGAAGTGCCTTTAAAAGGAATGGGGAAGTCAGGGGTCGAGGCAAGTATATGTGCATGTAAGATGATCAATTCTATTTTGGACAAAGAATGTTGGTAGGATTTGGAGGAAATTGGGAGTAGGTAATCTGACTATACCACAGTAATTGAAATTAAAGCCAAACAGAAATGTAGGATTTAACCCAAGAGGGTAGTTCAAGTTATGATAGAGAATGAGATACCCCAGAAATAGAGAAGAAAATGAAGGATTAGAGTAGTACACTTTTATGGTTAAGAGAAGAAAAAAAACCCAAGAGGAAGAGAACTTCCACAAGGGAGTGAAGTAAAAGTGGCAGATGCTACTGAGATAGAAAGATGACTGAGAAAAAGCACTGGATTTGGTTAATAAGAGTAAAAGGTACCTTGAGTGAATGGTGGGAGAAGCCAAATTCAAACAAGTTCGGCAGGGAGTGATGGTAAGAAAGTGAAATAAATTCAAGTTTGTCCAGACCCCTCTCTGAATGTGTTTTGTCCTAGAAATGTTGGTTGGATTAGTAGTCATATGGCTCTGTCTCACACTTGCTCGCTTGCTTGCTCTCTCTGTCTTTTTATTTTTTTTGCTCTGTGGCCCTAGGGAAGTGTCCTAGCAATCCCAAGCTAAAATCTGCTTGTTGGTCTCTTCTGCACTGTCAGTGCCTGGTACCAGCACCTGCCGCAGCCCTGGCCTGGATGTGAGAGGCAAGGCAATGAGCATTTCCTGGACCATGAGGTGGTCACCGTACATAATCAGGCAATGCTTTCTCTGAACAGAACATCCACACAATCACCAAGCAGTTGAAGTTGGTGGAATGGACCTTCTTGCTGCTCACTGCCTGGAAGAGGGTCCTCATCGACTGCAAACCTGCTTCACAGACCAAAGCCCAGGCCAAGCCAAGGCTGCTGGTGACCTCTGCCCCAGAAGTAATCAATTTAGATTTAAAGTAATTATTGATAGGTAAGGACTTACTTTTGCCATTTTGTTAATTGTCTTATGATGGCTTTATATTTCCTTTTTTTCTTTTCTTCCTCTCTTGCTGTCTTCCTTTGTGATTTGATTGCTTTTTTATAGTGGTATTCTTTGATTCCTTTCTCTTTATCTTTTGTGTATCTACTAGAAGTGTTTTCCTTGTGGTTAGTATTAGGATTATATAAAATAGCTTATAGTCTGTTTTAAGCTGATAAGAACTTTACTTCGATTGCATACAAAAACTCTATCTTTTACTTCTACCTCACATTTTATGTTACTGATGTCACAGTTTATATCTTTTTATAATGTGTGTTCATTATCAAATTATTGTAGCTCTCGTTATTTTTAATACCTTTGTCTTTTAACTGTTATACTAGAATTAAAAGTCATTTAAGCACCACCATTATAGTATTAGATAATTCTGATTTGACTGTATACTTGACCTTACCATTGAGTTATACTTTTATATGTTTTCATATTATTAATTAGCGTCCTTTCATTCCAACTGAAGGAACTCCCCTTAGCATTTCTTGTGAGGCAGGTCTAGTGGTGAAGAACTCCCTCAGTTTTTGTTTTTCTGAGAAAGTTTTTATCTCTCCATTTCTGAAGGACATCTTTGCTAGGTATACTATTCTTGTTTGGCAGGGTTTTTTTCTTTCAGCATTTTGAACATATCATCTCACTCTTTCCTGGTCAGTAAGGTTTCTGCTGAGATATCCACTGATAGCCTAATGGGGTTTCTTCTGTATGTGATGAGTTGCTTTTCCTTTATTGCTTTTAAATTTCTTTTTCTCTTTGAGTTTTGAGAATTTGGTTATTATGTGTCTCAGTTTAATCTTCTTTGGGTTGATTCTATTTGACTATTTGAGCTTCATGCATTTGGATGTCCATGTTACTCCCATAATTTGGGAAGTTTTCTGCCATTATTTCTTTAAATAAACCTCTGGTCTTTTCTCTCTTCTTTTTTGAGTCACATAATGCATATATTCATTTGATAGTGCCCTATAAAACCAATAGGCTTCCTTTACTCTTCTTCATTCTTTTTTCCCCTTGATTGGATAATTTCAAATTATCTAAGTTCACAAATTCTTTCTTCCATTTGACAAGTCTACTGTTGAAGCTCTATTGCATCTTTCATTTCTTTCATCATACTCTTCAGCTCCAGAATTTATTTGGTTCTTTTTTAATGATTTCATTTTCTTTGTTGAAATTCTTTTGTTCATGAATTGTTTTCCAGATTTAATTGCATTGCCTGTTTTCTTAAAGCTTTCCGACCTTCCTTTTTGAATTATTTGTTAGACTATAGATCTCCATGTTTGGGGGGTTGATTACTGGGAAATTATTACACTCCTTTAATAGTGTTATGTTTCCTTGATTTTTCATATTCCTTGAATTCTTTCATTGCCATCTTTGCATTTAAAGCAATCACCCCTTCTGGTCTTTACTGATTAGCTCTGAGAGAGAAAGATCTTCACCAGTCAGCCTAGCTAGGCACTCTGGGGGTCTCTCAGACATTTGCTATGGATGTACCCACTCCACTCCTCTTGTTCCCTCTTGGGGGTAATTTTAGGACTGTATGCACTTTCTCAATCCTACAAAGCCAGGCCATGTGCTGAGAGCCTCCCATTTATTTTCCCTAGGCAGTGCCCTGAAACATTCAAGGTTATGTGCCTTCTCCCAACCCAGCAGAGTTGAGCCACCTGTATGTGCTTGTGCACAAGCTATAGAGGCTTGCATGTGTATTTTGTGGGAGTGTGGGGAGGGGGGCAGGCACCAGCTCCAAAGGGGTGAGGGATGCATGGAGATCTAGGGGTCACTTGCAGAGTAATTGGGAGAGACTGCAGGTGATGTATCATACAAGGTTTACGAGTGGGCCTCTTGGCAGATTATGCAAAGTGAGTAGTAGAATCCATGACTCTTTGTTGACTTCAAACCTCCAGTTATTCTGAGTCCCCACCCCTTTTCCCTGCTCCTTGCTGCCCCCTGACTACTCAGCTGTGCCAATCTCCTAAGTGTCATGGGTAGGATGAGAATGGAGCAGCTAAGGAAGTCAGATACTCACTTTCCCCCATGGGAGAAATCACAGGCTGTGGGGATCTCTCTTGGCACTGAGCTGTGCTGCCTTTGGGGAGAGGTTACATAGGTAAAGTGAAACGGCTCTTGTTTATCATCTTCAATGAGTCTATTCTCAGACTTTTTAGCTCCAATGAAGTGCTAGAACCTCTCTGTGGATTTCTTTTTTTTTTTTTAAAGATTTTATTTATTTATTTGACAGAGAGAGAGATAGCAAGAGCAGGAACACAAGCAGGGGGAGTGGGAGAAGGAGAAGCAGGCTTCCTGCCGAACAAGGAGCCCGATGTGGAACTCGATCCCAGGACCCTGGGATCATGACCTGAGCCGAAGGCAGACGCTTAACGACTGAGCCACCCAGGCGCCCATCTCTGTGGATTTCTGTACCTCATCCATGGGTGGTTGTCAAAATCTGTTTCTTTGTGGGAGATGAGGGCTAAAACTCCTATTCTACCACGTTGCTGACATTACTTTCCTGTGGATTTAAAACCAGGTTTGTCTCAATCAAACATCATGTTCTTTGCACGCTACAACACCTTATTTGCTAATTCTATCCACTTAGAATGTGTATATAAAAATTAAACATGCATTTTCATTTTATCAGATCTATCAATAGCTTTCAGCACAATTGACCCTTCTTTCCTTAAAGTTCTTTTCTACCTTGGCTTCCATTAAGCTGTATTTTCCTGGTCTCCCTCCTATTTATGTGGCTACTTCCCAGTCTCTTTTTCTGGGTCCTTCTCCTCAACATGGCCCTTCAGTGTTGGATATTCAGGACTCTTCCTGGGCCCTTTGCTTTTCAATTCTACACACTTTACCTAGAAAATGTCTGTTATCCATTCTTATGACCAACCACCATCAATATGCTGATGAATCCCACAATTGTATCTCCAGCATCCACCATTTTTCTAACTGAAGACTATATCCAACTGCATATTCTATATCTGCATATATCTTAGTTACCTCAAGTTCAGTATACTCAAACGTGAACTAATTATCTTTTTTCCCCTCAAAACTGCTCATCTTCTGGGGGTCTCAGACTCAAATATGCTAATACTGTCCACTCAGCTACTCAAGCCATAAGCTTATGAATCGATCTTATCTTCTCCTTCAACCCATATATACAATGAATCAAAATGTCTGGTTGATTCTCCTTTCTTTTTTTTTTTTTTTAAGATTTTATTTATTTATTTGACAGAGAGAGACACAGCGAGAGAGGGAACACAAGCAGGGGGAGTGGGAGAGGGAGAAGCAGACTTCCCACTGAGCAGGGAGCCCAATGCGGGGCTCGATCCCAGGACCCTGGGATCATGACCTGAGCCAAAGGCAGACACTTAACGACTGAGCCACCCAGGCACCCTGATTCTACTTTCTTAAAATCTCTCCAATTGATTAGCTTTTCTACATCTCTACAACCATAACTTACTGACCACAAAGCTATTAACAATGCCAGATTGTAGTGTTTCAATAGCTTCTTAGCTAATTTCCTTATAAAATCTTTTGTTTAGGGGTGCCTGCTTCTCCCTCTCCCTCTGCTGCTCCTCCTGATTCTGTGCACTCTCTCTCTCTCTCTCTCTCAAATAAATAAAATCTTATAAAAAATATCTTGTTTCCACTCCAATATTTTCTCCACATAGCAAAGAGTAAAAAATTTTTAAATACAAATTTGATTATGTCATTGCTTTGATTTCCATTGCTTTTTGCAGTTCCCTAATTACTAAATCAAAGTTAAGATTGCCAGGTCACTGCCTGCTTCTCTCCTGTCACATATCCTACTTCCTTCCCCTCACTTTACTCCAGGTATACTAGGCTTCTTTCATTTTCTTAAACATTCCAAGCTATCTCCTGCCTCAGGCATTTGCCCATATCTATCTTAGTCTATCAAACCAACCCCCTTCACATAGCTTACTCCTCATTCTTTAGATCTCTTAACTATCCACTTTGGTTCTGGTCCCCTGAACACTAGATTATGTCCTTCGTTATACACTTCTTTAGCATTCAGTGCTCTCACTACTAGTAATTACATGTAATTGTTCAATACCATATAATTATTTAATTGCATATTTCTTTCTTTCTTCTACTAAAATACGAACTTTATGAGGGCAGGGATAATACTTGTATTGTTAATTATTGTGCCCTCCCTACCTGGAATATTATAAAACTGCTAGAAAAAAATAATACATATCAATGTACTACAGTCTATTCCACTGACAAATATAACTGTTTCAAATTATTTTTCATTGTAGATCACTGTCTTTACTCTGTTATACTGAAGCATAAAACTGAGGGATATACATATTTCAACCATGTCTATGACTTAGACCTATTTTTCATTTTCTATTACAATCCTATTATAAAGTGTACCTGAGCTTCCGACTCAAAATTTTTAATTTGCATTATCTACTGCTTAAAAGTCATGCATTATTCATTCAATGTCAAAATGCCCAGAAATACTTCTAATTCTTCCTTATTTCCTACTGCAGCTTTTCAAATCCTGCTGGGTCAGGCAGTGTTGACTCATCTTGGAAAATATACTCATTTGACTTCACTTACTTTGACTTTCAAATAAGAGTTTCTATATTACAAAAAAGAAGAAGAAAAAAAGGAAAGAATCATTTTCTCTGCTTGGGTTTAAACCAAGACACAACTATATGTTGTCTATGAGTCTCACTTTATTATAAAGACACAGATTGGTTAAAAGGAAATATGTAACAAGCAGTATACAATATAAAAAATCAAAGAAAGCTGGAGTACCTATATTAATATCACATAAAATAGTACATGGAACATTTATCAAAATAGCGATATTGTGGGCCACAAAACTAGTCTCAATAACTTTAGTAAGAGTGAAATCATGCAAATTATGATGCACAGTGGAATTAAATTAGGAATCTATAGCTATAAGATATCTCAAAGATTCCTGAATGTTTGGAATTAAAAAGATATTTATATATAACACATGGGTCAAAGAAGAAATCATAAGTTAAATTAGAAACTTTTCAACTAAATGAAAATGAAAACATGGCATACCAAAATTTGTGTGTTGTAGCTAAAGCAGTGCTTTAGGGAAATAACTTAAGGTCCTCATTATATTAGAAGAAGAGTATTCAAATCAACAATCTAAGCTTCTACCTTAATTAGTAGAAATAGAACAGAGAAGGGGAATCAATGAAATTGAAATCAGAAAAACAATAGAGGAAATCAGTAAGATCAAGATCTGGTTATTTGAAAAGATTCATAAGCCTTAAGTAATAATGATAAGATAAAAAGGGAGAAGATACAAATTAGAACTAGCAGGAATGAAAGAGGGAATGTCACTGCAGATACTACATATATGAAAGGTTAGTAGGGAAATATTATGAATAATTTCATGCCAAAAGACTTTACAGCTTAGATGAAATTGACAAAATCCTTGAAAAATCAAATTTTGAAGTTGACTAAAAAAATAGAAAATCCGAATAAGTTTATATTTCATAAAGACATTGAATTTAAAATACTCCTAGAGGAGAACACAGGCAGCAACCTCTTTGACCTTGACCACAGCCACTTCTTGCTAGATATGTCTCCAAAGACAAGGGAAACAAAACCAAAAATGAACTATTGGGACTTCATCAAGGTAAAACGCTTTTGCACAGCAAAGGAAACAGTCAACAAAACTAAAAGGCAACCTACAGAATGGGAGAAGATATTTGCAAATGTCTTATCAGATAAAGGGCTAGTATCCAAAATCTATAAAGAACTTATTAAACTCAACACCCAAAAAACAAAAAATCCAGTCAAGAAATGGGCAGAAGACATGGACAGACATTTCTCCAAAGAAGACATACAAATGGCCAACAGGCATGTGAAAAAATGCTCAATATCCCTGGGCATCAGGGAAATACAAATCAAAACCACAATGAGATGCCACCTCACACCAGTCAGAATGGCTAAGATTAATAAGTCAGGAAACAACAGATGTTGGCGAGGATGTGGAAAAAAGGGGAAATCTCTTACACTGTTGGTGAGAATGCAAACTGGTGCAGCCACTATGGAAAACAGTATGGAGGTTCCTCAAAAAGTTAAAAATAGAGCTACCCTATGACCCAGTCATTGCACTATTAGGTATTTATCCAAAGGATACAAACAGTGATTTGAAGGGGCACATGCACCCCCAATGTTTATAAGCAACAATGTCCACAATAGCCAAAATATGGAAAGAGCCCAGATGTCCACCGACAGATGCATGGATAAAGAAGTTGTGGTATATATATAATGGAATATTACTCAGCCATTAAAAAGAATGAAATCTTGCCCTTTGCAATGATGTGGATGGAACTGGAGGGTGTTATGCTAAAAGAAATAAGTCAGTCAGAGAAAGATAAATACCATATGATTTTGCTCATATGTGGAATTTAAAAAACAAAACAGATGAACATTGGGGAGGGGAAGGAAAAATAAAATAAAATGAAAACATAAAGGGAAACAAACCATAAGAGACTCTTCACTATAGAAAACAAACTGAGGGTTACTGAAGGGGAGGTGGGTGGGGATATGGGGTAACTGGGTGATGGGCATTAAGGAGGGCACTTGAAGTAATGAGCACTGGGTGTTGTATGTAACTGATGAATCACTGAACTCTACCTCTGAAACTAATAATACAGTATATGTTAATAAAAAATAAAATAAAAATTTTAATAACGGAAAATAAATTTCAAAAGATAAAATACTACAGGACAGATGGTTTCACTGATGAATTCTATGAAACATTTAAGGAAGAAATAATATCAACCTTACACAAACTCTTTCAGAAATTAGAAGAGAGAACATTTCTCAAGTAATATTTAGGCCAGCATTATCCTAATATTAAAACCAGACTAAGATACTGCAAAAAGAGAAAGCTACAGAACATCCCTTATCAACAAAGATATAAACATACTTAACAAAATACTATCAAAGTGGATCCAGCAATATATATAAAGGATAATGCATTACATCCAAGTCGGATTTATTCTGGGTATGCAAGGTTGTATTAACATTTGAAAATAAATTGTTGTAAAACAAACTAGGGGAATAAGAAGAGAGAGGCAAACCAAGAAAGACTCTTAAGTATAGAGAACAAACTGATGGTTACCAGAGGGGAGGTGGGTGGGGGGATGGATTAAATAGGTTATGGTGATTAAGGAGTGCACTTGTGATGAGCACCAGCTGTTACATAGAAGTGTTGAATCACTAAATTGTACGCCTGAAACTAATATTACACTGTATGTTAACTAACTGGAATTTAAATAAAAACTTTTAAAAAAGAAAATCAATTGTTGTAATTCACCATAAACAGAATAAAGAATAAAAGCCATATGATCATCTTAATAGATTTGGAAAAAGCATTTTAAAAAATCAAGACTAATTCATTATAAAGAAAAAACAAACCTGAAGGTTACTTCCTTAAACTGATAAAGGGCATCTACGAAAAAATTTAAAAATTAAAAATAAAAAAGCCCTATTGTTTTACTCTTAAAATTGAGAACAAACTAAGGATGTCCATTCTTGCCATTTCTTTTCAACACTGTACTGGGGGCCTGAGCCATTGCAATAAAGTCAGTATAAAAAATAAAAGACATAAAGATAGAAAGGAGAAACCAATACCATCTGTAGACACAAGTGACATTATTGTATATATGGAAAATCCTAATAAATCTCCAAGAGAACTGTTAAATACACAAATGAGCAAGATCATGAGATATAAGATCAATATACAAAAGTCAGTTGTATTTCTATAAACCAACAAATAACAATTGCATGTTGACATAAAAAAGCATTTACATTCAAAATAGCATCCCAAAACATTAATTATTTAATGTTACATTTAACAAAATATGTGCAAGCCTGTACATTTAAAACTTCAAATTTTGCTGACAAAATTTGAAGAAAAATAAATGGAGAGATACATCATATTCATAGATCGGAAGACTCAGTTGTGTCAAAGTGTCAATTTTCTTCATATTAATTCACAAATGTAACTCAAACAATCAGTATCCCAACAGGTTTTTTTTTTTTAAGATTTTATTTATTTATTTGAGAGAGAATGAGACAGAGAGCATGAGAGGGAGGAGGGTCAGAGGGAGAAGCAGACTCCCCGCTGAGCAGGGAGCCCGATGCAGGACTTGATCCTGGGACTCCAGGATCATGACCTGAGCCGAAGGCAGTTGCTTAACCAACTGAGCCACCCAGGCGCCCCTCCCAACAGGTTTTTAAAAGGTATTTACAAACTGATACTAAAATTTATATGGAAATGCAAACAATCTAAATGCTGAAAAAAAATTTCTAAAATAACAAAATTTACCTGATTTTAAGACTTAATACAAAGCTGCCGAAATCAAGATAATTTGATGTTGGCAAAAAGACATTCATTTAGATCAATGGAACAGAATAGAGCATCCAGAAATAGACCCACACAGTTATAGGTAATTGATCTTTGACAAAGGTGCCAAATAATTAAATGGAGAAAAGAAAATCTTTAAAGCAGGTGAGCTGGAACAACTAGATATCCATATACCAAAAAAAAAAAAAAAAAAAAACCACTGATTAACTGGAGTTCTCCAAAGTTTAAAACTTTTATTCTTCAAAATATACTGTTAAAATAAGACAAGTAACAGATTGTGAAAAAATGTTTGCAAAACATATCTGAAAAGGTTTTGTATTGACAATATACAAAGAAGTCTCAAACTTAATAATAATAATAAAAGGAAAACAACCTACAGAAAAAGTGGGCCAAAAATTTGAACAAGCATTTTATAAAAGAAGATATATAAGCCAATAAGCACATGAAATGATCCTCAGCAAAACTAGTCAACAGGAAAATACAAATAAAATCACAAAGTGATACTAATGTATACCCACTAGAACGGCCAAAATTAAAGGATGTAATAATACCCTGTATTGGTAAGGATGTGGAGAAACTGAAACTCTCACATCTTATTGGTAAGACCAGTAAATGGTACAACCACTGCAGGAAACAGTTCAACAGTTTCTTATAAAACTAAACATATGCATTCCATACAACCCTGTAATTCCATTCCTAGGTATTTATCCAATAAATACAAAGATATTTCCATAAGAAGGCTTGTACTTGAATATTCATATCAGCTTAGTAGTTAGTAGGCCTAACCTGGGAACAATCAAAGTTCCCATCAACAGATGAATAAACAAAGTATTACTTCCATACAATGGAATACTACCCAGTAATAAAAATAAATAAATAAATAAACTACTGATACCTGAAACAACATAAATGAATCTCAAAAACTGTCTGCTAATTGAAAGAAGCCAGACACCACAGGGTACATTTTGTCTGAATCCATTTTTATGAAATTCAATTGTAAACTACAGTGACAGAAAGCAGATGGACTTGAGGGTTGGGGGAGGGGCTTGAGACTACGTTCATGGGTGATGGAATTACTGTCATGGGTAAGAATACTTTCATGGGTGAACTTCCATAAGAAGTTCAACATCTTGGGCGCCTGGGTGGCTCAGTTGGTTAAGTGACTGCCTTTGGCTCAGGTCATGATCCTGGAGTCCCAGGATCGAGTCCCGCACCGGGCTCCCTGCTCAGCGGGGAGTCTGCTTCTCCCTCTGACCCTCCCCCCTCTCATGTGCTCTCTCTCTCTCATTCTGTCTCTCAAATAAATAAAATCTTTAAAAAAAAAAAAAAGAAGTTCAACATCTTGATATTGATGGTAGTTACATGTTTATATACATTTGTCAAAACTCACCAAACTATAATGGGTACGTTTACTGTATATAAAGTATATCTTAGTGATTAAAGGTGGTTAAAACATTACAAAAAAGAACAAAGCAGAAGTACTTTGTATAAAAAAGAATACAATATCTAAGATAAATAAAAAACAGTATAACATTTGGGATAAATAGGAGAATGGATACAGCTAAGGAATGGATTAACAAATTATAAAACTAGATTGAAGACATTTTTCAATCAAAAAGAAAATGTAAAAGAAAACCTTGGAAGTATGTGTAATAGAAGTAAAATATCTGAGTAATGGGAGTCCCAGAAATGAAGAAGAAAATTAAAATACAAAAGAGAAAAATTTAAAGAAAGAATGTAGATAAACTTTCCAGAATTAAAGATAAACAACATTTCTTACTGATAGTGCTCTTAAGGATAAATAGGGAAAAACCCACACCTAGTGATAGTGAAATCTTGGAATCTCTCTCTCTCTTTTTTAAGATTTTATTTATTTGAGAGAGAGAGAGAGTGCGCAGGGGGAGGGGCAGAGGGAGAAACAGACTCCCTGCTGAGTGCAGATCCTGTCCTAGTGCTCAATCCCAGGACCCTGAGATCATGACCTGAGCCAAAATCAAGAGTCAGATGCTTAACTGACTGAGCTGCCCAGGCACCCTGAAATTTTGGAATATCTTAAAGACAAAATTCTAAGAGCCTATAAAGTGAATGAGCAAATTGCCTAACAGTGGCATACCTAGTGTATTTATTACTGGAGCAGATCATTTTTTTAGTGTTCTCTTCCTTCATATGGCAAAATTATTTTCAATGATAATCATGTAATAATAAGTAAAAATCTTCTTGGTTTCATCCTTATTTTTTTGGTTTCTTTTTTAGTTTAAAAACAATATCTTAAAAGGACTAAATTTCAATTTTAAGCACTTTATTCAAAATGAGCAAAATATTTCATGTGTGAATTAAAATTTTCACTATGACACAAAAATATTGTATCTTTCAGTTCATACTCTCTTACACTAGTAACAGAGTTCAAAACAAAAACCCCAAGTGATCAAACAGAATGATGGAAATGAAGTAACTCAAGGGTTTTTTCTTAATCTTTACAACCACTGTACTATCATTATTTTTTTTAAAGATTTTATTTATTTATTTGTGAGAGAGAGAATGAGAGAGAGCACATGAGAGGGGGGAGGGTCAGAGGGAGAAGCAGACTCCCTGCCGAGCAGGGAGCCCGATGCGGGACTCGATCCAGGGACTCCGGGATCATGACCTGAGCCGAAGGCAGTCGCTTAACCAACTGAGCCACCCAGGCGCCCTGTACTATCATTATTTTAAATCCACCATTTAAATGCAGGAATATGCAGTAATAGAGGAGTACTAGACATGAACTGTACCTGCAGCAAGCTTCAACAATTAGAAATAATTATGAACTAACTGCCCAATTGCATGTGTGTCATTGAGTCTGCCTATGTTATGGGCCAACTGCATAACTGGGATTTCTCTGAATTAACTTCCATGTACAATTAAAGGGTAAGTGATCAAAATGTGCCAATTTGAAGGTTACATATACATTGTTAAAATTCTTAAAAGTCAACAATAATAGCATCAAGTGTTTAGAACTTAGCCAAAAAGAAGAGTTTTTTTAATTGGTAGGATTACAGAAAGAAGTTGATAAATCTACTGCATGGGGATTTTAATACATTTCTTTCAATTAGTGTAAGATCAAGGAGACAAAAATAATCCAGAAGAGTATAGAAGATATCAACATCACAAGAAGTTTGACCTAAACTAACCAATACTGACCTAAAAAGAAAATAATTTTGAATAGTCCTAGAATCATGAAATAAAGCAGTACTTTAAAAATATTCCTCCAATGAAAATACCTGGTCCAGATGGTTTCACAGGCAAGTTTGACTAAATTTCAAGATGATCATCCTAATTTTAATCAAACTCTCCCAAGCAACAGATAAAAAAGAATACTTCATAACTTATCTTTGAAGACAGCATAATCATAGAACCAAAGAGACAAACACATTATATAAAAGGAAAATGACTTTTCAGTTTCATTTATAATTATAAATGTTAAATCCTACATGAAATATTAATAATTGAATACAATGGTTGGTCTTATGCTAGAGAGGCAGGAGTGGTTTAATATTAGAACATATATAAAAGTAATTCACCATATTAACAGATTAAAAGAGAAAAGTACATGATAATGGAAATCTGTTATAGAAAAAGCCTTAAAAATAAATAACATTTTGACTGTGGGAAGCAATGCAGTCTATTTTTCACTAGATAGGAACAAGGAAGAATGTAGTTCCAATGTGTGCCATCAGCCATCTTATGACTTTAAAGGGAGTCAGCCATAGGATGAATCTCACAACATGGATGTCAGAATTCAACAGGGAGATTTGAACAGGATATACACATTTTGTATTACCAACATATATATGGTATTTAACACTACAAAACTGGTTGATAGAGGAAAGTAAGTGTAGACAGGGAAGAGATCCAAGGATGGAGCCCCAATGTTTGAAAGTTACTCAATCTAATGGGAATCCACTGAGACTTACCTTAAAGTGCCAGGAGAACAAAACAGCTCTGAACTCAGTGATCCTAATAAAAGAGCAAATTCTGTGCTAAGAGTCAGAACTTGACAACCACAGGGTCAATAAGAGCCTAAAGATATAGACTCAGGTATGCTGATGTGGCCTCCCTAGGATTTCTCTTATTTCTGAGAGAGAGTAGGCCAAGATTTTCTCTGGTTGAGGAAAATATCTGTTACCTGGCTACAGAGGGGAAACGTGGGTAGACCTGAGGATGGGAATAACATAGGCCATGTCATTTTTAATTGAAATATAATTGACATACAATTTTATATTAGCTTCAGGTGTACAATGTATTGATTTAACAATTCTATATATTACTCAAAATTCACGATAATAAGTGTAGTCACCATACATTATTTTTTTTAATCTGAGGGGTTTTTTTTAAAAAGATTTTTATTTATTTACTTACTTATTTGACAGAGAGAGAGAGAGAGAGAGAGTGCAAGCAGAGAGAACAGTAGAGGGAGAAGCAGGCTCCCCACTGAGCAGGGAGCCTGATGTAGGGCTCGATGCCAGGACACTGGGATCATGACCTGAGTTGAAAGCAGATACTTAACTGACTGAGCCACCCAAGCACCCCACCATACAACATTATTAAAATATCATTGATTGTATTCCTTATGCTGTACTTTTCATCTCCATGACTTATTTATTTTGTAACTGGAAGTTTGTACCTCTTAAACCCCTTTATATATTTCAACCATCCCCTCACCCACCTCCCCTCTGGCAACCATCAGTTTGTTCTATGTATTTAAGAGTCTAGGGGTTTTTTTGTTTTGTTTTTTTTGTTTCCACATATAAGTGAAATCACATGGTATTTGTCTTTCTCTATCTGGTTTATTCCACTTAGCATAATACCCTTTAAATCCATCCATGTTGTTGCAAATGGTAGGATTTCATTTTTATGGCTGAGTAATATTCCATTGTGTGTATCTCCTTATCCATTCATATTCTTTATCCATTCATCTATGGATGGACACTTGGCTTGCCTCCATATCTTCTCTGTTGTAAATAATGCTATAATAAATAAACATAAGGGTGCATATATCTTTTCAAATCAGTTTTCATTTTCTTTGTGTAAATACCCAGTAGTGGAATTACTAAATCATGTGTTATTTCTATTTTTAATTTTTTTAGGAAACTCCATGCTGTTTTCCACAGTGGCTGTACCGATTTACTTTTCCACCAGTAGTGTACAAGGGTTCCTTTTTTCCACATCCTTGCCAATACTTGTTATTTCTTGTCTTTTTGATACTAGCCATTCTGACAAGTGTGAGGCAATATCTCATTGTGGTTTTGGTTTGCATTTACTTGATGGTTAGTAATGGTGAGCCTCTTTTCATGTGTCTGTTGGCCATCTGTATGTCTTCTTTGGAAAAATGTCTATTCAAGCCCTCTACTCATTTTTAATCAGATTATTTGTTTTTGTTTATTTTTTTGGCTTTGAGTTGTGTAAGTTCTTTATATATTTTGGAGATTAACCTCTTATTGGATATATCATTTGCAAATATCTCCTCCCATTCAATACATTGCCTTTTTGTTTTGTCTGTGGTTTCCTTTGTTGTGCAAAAGCTTTTTATTTTGGTGTAGTCCCAATAGTTCATGTTTTGCTTTTGTTTCCTTTGCCTGAGGAGACATAGCCATAAATATATTGCTAAGACTGATATCCAAGAGATTACTGCCTGTTTTCTTTCAGGAGTTTTAGGGTTTCAGGTCTCACATTTAGGTCTTTAATTCATTTTGAGTTTATTTTTGTGTATAGTGTAAGACCGTGGTCTAGTTTCATTCTTTTGTGTAGTTGTCCAGTTTCCCACCACCATTTATTGAAAACAATGTCTTTTCCCATTGTATATTCTTGCCTCCTCTGTCATAGATTAACCGAACACATAAACATGGGTTTATATCTTGGCTCTTTATCCTGTTCTATTGATCTATGTGTCTATTTTTGTGCTCATACCATACTGTTTTGATTATTATAGCTTGGTAGCATATCTTGAAATCTGGGATTGTGATATCTCCGGTTTTGTTCTTTCTCAAGATTACTTAGCCATTTGAGGTCTTCTGTGATTCCATAAAAATTTTAGAATTATTTGTTCCAGTTCTGTGACAAATGCTGTTGGTATTTTGATAGGAATTGCATTGAATCTGTAGATTGCTTTGGGTAATATAAACATTTAAATTATATTAATTCTGCCAATCCATGAGCATGGTATATCTTTCCATTTATTTGTATTGTCCTCAATTTCTTTCATCAATGTCTTATGATTTTCAGAGTAATAGGTCTTTCACCTCCTAGATTAAATTATTCCTAAATACTTTATCCTCTTTGGTGCAATTGTAAGCAGGATTGTTTTCTTAATGTCTCTTTCTGCTACTTCATTATTAGTGTATAGAAATGCGACAGATTTTTGTATGTTAATTTTGCATGCTGCAACTTTACTGAATTCATTTACATGTTCTAATGGTTTCTTGATGGAGTCTTTAGAGTTTTCTACTAATAGTATCATGTCATCTGCAGACAGTGACAGTTTTATTTCTTCCTTGCCCATTTTGGACTTTTTAGAAATTTCTTTTTCTTGTATGATTGCTGCAGCTAGGACTTCCAGTGCTAAGTTGAATAAAAGTGGCCAGAGTGGACATCTCAGAGGTCCTGATCTTAGAGGAAAAGCTCATTTTTTCACCATTGAGTATATCAGCCGTGGGTTTGCCATATATGGCCTTCATTATGTTGAGGTGTGTTTCCTCTAACTCCATTTTTTAAGAGGTTTTTTTTTATCATGAACAGATGTTGTATTTTGGTAAATGCTTTTTCTGCATCTATTAAGATGATCATATTGTTTAAATCCTTCCTTCTGTTAATGTGACATATCACATTGATTGATTTGAAAATATTGAACCACTCTAGCATCTTTTGAATAAATCTCACTTGACCATGGTGAATGATCCTTTTAATGTATTATTGAATTCAGTTTGCTAATATTTTGTTGGGGATTTTGCATCTATCTTTATCAGTGATATTGGCCTGTATTTTTCTTTTTTTTCTCTTTTGTACAGTCTGTCTGGTTTTGATATCAGGGTAATGCTCTAGGCCATGTCATTTTAAGATTTACTTTTCAGTATTTCCTATGTAGGGTTATGGATGGAAGAATAAACAGATATAAGAAAATTATCACTGAGTATAACTGGAAGGACTGATTGAAAGTACATTAAGAGAAAAAACTGAACTACAAGTTTCTATCATATGTGTTTCCAAAATTAACTGCCCTATGGTTATCTTATGTAAAATAGTAACCAGAGGACAAAGATGAATTAGAACAGTTCCACAGGGAAACATAGAGACCCTGATATATGTTTATTTTTAATTAGACACCAGAAGGGTTAATTATATGAGGTCATTAGAACAACTGCTCCAGATTATCTCTCTGTTACGTACAAAAGTGGAGAATTGGCAATAGCAGATATATTCTCCCAGCAACAAAAATACTAAGTCCTACACTTTAAGTAGAACACCACTGAACTGGAATTAGTCCAAAGGATAAGGAGGGTGATAGAAAATCAAATAAGTTCAGGAATTTTTAGCCTGAAGAAGAAATGATTCTAGGGTGGCAGGATCACTGTCTACAAATATTCAAAAAGTTGCCATGTAAAAGATAAAAGAGAATTGATTTGTGTAGCTACCATAGGAAAATGAGCCACCTCTTAAAGTTGCTGAGTTGATGATTTAGGATCAACATAAGATACAGTCCTAGCTGTTCAACAATTGAACAGTCTTCTTCATGAAATAATGAGTCCTCTGTTCAAAACAACACTTAAGAAGTACAATGATTCTTATTTAGGATACTTGTAGGAATATTATAGCATGGAGTGGCTGGATGAAGGAAACTTTAAGATCTAATTTAAGATTATCTTACTTTATGAAAAAAATACTTTCATCTTACTGGATTCAACCCCGCATGTTATCTGTGGAATTCGTATTCCCTTGAAGATTTATGTAATTTGCACCTTCTTTTTTCTTTCTTTCTTCTTAAAATTTTTAAAGATTGTATTTATTTATTTGTCAGAGAGAAAGAGAGAGCACAAGCATGGGGAGTGGCAGGCAGAAGGAGAAGCAGGCTCCCTGCTGAGCAAGGAGCCTGATGTGGGACTGATCCCAGTACCCTGGGATCATGACCTGAGCTGAAGACAGATGCTTAACCAACTGAGTCACCCAGGCATACCTCTTCTCAAATTTTTGATAAAACTATTGAATAGTACCACATCATGCCTTTCCAAGCAGAAAGCCATCTATGAATGAAAACACATTGGACATAATTGCACATAATAGGTATGCAAAATATTTAATGAATGAATCTGCTATGAATATCCTAACAATACCATTCAGCCCACATTTCACCATCTCACTCACAAGAATAATATCCAGATACCCTTAATATACCAAACCAGAAGTCTATTAAGAAATGGAAATAATAACAATAATTCTTTGCTCATTTGTTTTGTTTCTTAAATTCCACATATGAGTGAAGTCATAGGGTATTTGTCTTTCTCAGAGTGACTTATTTCATTTAGCATTATACCCTCTAGATCCATCCATGTTGTTGCAAATGACAAGATTTCATTCTTTTTTATGGTTGGGTAATATTCTATTGTATATATATGTATATACCACATCTTTACCCATTTATCTATGGATGGACACTTGGGTTACTTCCATATCTTCCCTATTGTAAATAATGCTGCAATAAATATAAGGTGCATATATCTTTTCAAGTTAGTGTTTTCATTTTCTTTGGGTAAATACCCAGTAGTGTAATTACTGGATCATATGGTAGTTCTATTTTTAATTTTTTAAGGAACCTCCATACTGTTTTCCATAGTAGCTGCATCAGCTTGCATTCCCACCAATAGTGCAAGAAGGTTCCCTTTTCTGCACATCCTTGCCAACATTGGTTGTTTCTTGTGTTTTTGATTTGAGCCATTCTGACAGGGATGAGGTGATACCTCATTGTGGTTTTGATTTCCATTTCCCTGATGGTGAAATAGATGAAGGGGATTAAGAGTACACTTATCATGATGAGCACTGAATAATTATAGAATTGTTGAATGATTACATTTATACCTGAAACTAACACTGTATATTAATTATACTTGAATTTAATAAATGAATAAATTTTTGAAATAATAAAAATGGCAGAGATTTATTGATCACTGACTATGTGCTAGGCAGTCTTATAAGCCTCTTTCATATATTATTTTAACACAACCCTGAAACAAGTACTATTGTTTTTTTTAAAGATTTTATTTATCTATTTGAGAGAGAGAGAATGCACACATGAGAGAGGGGGAGGGACTGAGGGAGAGGGAGAAGCAGACTCCCCACGGAGCAGGGACCCCAACATGGGGCTTGATCCCAGGACCCTGAGATCCCGACCTGAGCTGAAGGTAGACGCCTAACCCACCAAGCCACCCAGGCGCCCTGAAACAAGTACTATTGTTATCTCCATTTTAAAAATAAGGAAATAGGGGCACCTGGGTGGCTCAGTTGGTTAAGCATCTGCCTTAGGGTCAGGTCGTGATTTCGGGGTCTTGGGATCAAGCCCAGCGTTGGGCTCCCTGCTTGGCGGGGCGCCTACTTCTCCCTCTCCCTCTGCCTACAGCTCCCCCTGCTGGTGTGCGCTCTCTCTCCCTCTCTTTCTGTCTGTCAAATAAATAAATAAATAAATCTTTAAAAAAATAAAATAATAAAAATAAGGAACTAGAAGCATGGAGAATTTATCCATCCTGCTCAGACACAGCTACTAAATTGCAGAGCCAGGATGTAAACCCAGGAGGTTGCACTCCAAAGCCCCTGTTCCTAGCCACTTCACTATGTCATTTGCTATTACTTGATTGCAGATAGTTACATGTAATTGCTTTACTCTTTTATATTAGATAAAAGATAAATTTGCAAGTAATATGTAAATATCTTTTTATTATAAAATGAAAACATTACTGATAAAGCTAAAAGTTCTCTTTACCAGCCACCCACATTAGTATCCTACCCAGATAGAGCCAATGTTATCTGTTTGTTGTATAGTATTTGAAATACTTTTAAATTTGAATACATATATGTAACTATATGTATATACACATGCACATATACACACATAGTTTTTTAAAGTTATCAACATAGAAGTATTCCTGTGCAACTTGCATTTTTTATTCAACAATATACCTTGAAGATCTTTTCATTACAATACACAGAGATATCCTACTTTCTTTTTAACTGTTGCATAATATTCCATAGTGTGAAAATATTTTTAATTTAGCCATTCCCCTGTCAGTGGACATTTGGAATGTTTCAGATTTTTGCCATTACAAATAAATGGGAGTATTCTTGTCATGTTTGCTTTTGCTCATGTACAAATGTAACTCTAGGGTAGATACAGAGAAGTGGAATTGGTCATTGAGGATGTGCATTTTAATTTTAATACATACTGTTAATTTATCCAAAATGGCTGAACACACTGGCACTCCCTGTAGGAATGGTAGAAACTGTAAAAAACAGAATAGCTCCTACCTAATCTAGGAAGTATTAAAGACATGTGGATGGATGAGTTCACATAGGGAGAGTATAAACTACACAATCTGGAGACACCAAAATTACATCTCCAGCATGACCTCTCAGGGAGCATATGACTCTCATATCTGCTTGATATCTCTACTTCTACTACTTCTTGATATCTCTACTACTTGATATCTCTACTACTGCTTAATGTCTCTACTCCTACTACTTCTAATAGGCATTTCAAATCTAATGTATCAAAAAGAGAACTGCTGATCTGCCAATCCCTTTGTCCCAATCAAAACCTGTTTCTCTCTCTGACTTTCCTATCTCACTAACTGTACCACCATGCACCCAATTGCTCCAGCCAAAACCCCAGGTTCTTAGCCATTCTTGTTTCATCTATACCTCCACCCACAGCCCTCCATTTTGAAACAAGACCAAGATACATCATTTTATCTATAAACATTTCAGTATATATCTCAAAAAGATAAGGACTCATTTTTAAACATAATCACAATACCACATGTAAAGATAACAACTATCCCCTAGTTGCATCTAAATATATTATCACATCTAAGGATAACAGCTATTCCTTAATGTCACCAAATATTGTGTCTAAATTTCTCTAGTTTTCTCCCACATTATTTTTCAATTGGTTTGTTTGAATTAGGATCCAACCAATGTACATAAGTCAAACTTGATTACTATGTCTCTAATATTTTTAATCTATAGATTATATTTCTCTTCTCCTTCCTCTCAGTGTATTTGTGGAAGAAATCAGTTGTTTGTCCTAGAAAATTTCCCACACTCTGGGTTTTGCTAAATGCTCCTCCCCATGGTGTCATTTAACTTCTTCCAGGGTTCCCAACTCATTAACTGGTACCACCAGTCACCAGTTCCTCTGACTCTTGTATTTCCTGTAGCTAGGTATAGAGGTTTATCAGATTTAGATTCAACTTTTAACAAGAATAAGCTATAAGTGGTGTTGTTTGTATTTTCTATTGCATCACATCAGGAGACATAATATTTGGTTGTCTCTCTTTTTTTGCAGTGTAAACATTGATTAAATTGTTTATGTGTTGACAGCCTGATCAATCTATTTTAAACTTACCCAAACACTTTTCACCTAATAATTTTTGCAGTTCTTGATGATCTCTGCTTAGAACTATCATTTCATTATATGTTTCAAAATGGTGATATCCCATCATTCTTCCTGCATTTATAAGTTGGGATTCTTCTGTAAAGAAGAACTTTTCTACATCAACTGTTGGGTTACCTTGAAGGACTTTCATCAAGAAAGGCAGAAAAAAGGTTTGGTTCTTTCCATTTATTTACTAGTTATAATAGATGGTTATTGCCTGAAATAATGCCATGCAACAAACAGCTTCAAAATCTCAGTGGCTTACAACAAATATTTATTTCTTGTTCACAAGTCTGCTACTTCTTTGTGGTTCTGCTGAGCCTTGCTGGGATTGGCTAGTTCAACTGTAGACCCAGAGTTGGATTCAGGTCTTCACCTATCATTGTAGGACCACACCAGAGGTTATCCAAGGCAGGTTCTTCTCATGGCAGATAGCAAAAGTAGAAGAAAAAGCCAACACAAAGCAGATACATTTAAACCCTCTGCTTATGTCATGTCAATTCATATTCTAATAGCCAAAGTTACACAACTAAGCCAAATATACCGGGTGTTCTATTGTCAACTTATTTGAGCTTGAAACTACATTTCCTAGAAACCCTTTATATGAATGGTTCCACATTAAAGGAATCTGCATGAGATTTAGGAGGTAGAAGTGAAACAATGGCTATAATTCTTGGAGAGTCTTCATGATCAGATGGTGTTCTGATTATCTATTATTACATAACAAATCATCCCCAATCTTAGTGGCTGAAAAAATTATTATTCTCTCTTATTGTTCTGTGAGTTGACTGGGATTAGCTGAGTCGTACTCACTTGGGGTTTCACAACTTCATTCAGATGGTATCTGGTGCTGGATTTATCTTAAAAATCAACTCAGCTGGACATCCAAGATGGTTTATGCACATGGTTAGCTGTTGCCTGGGAACTTAGCTGGAGCTGTGGACTATATATGGCCTCACAATATGGCTTGGGCTTCTATAGTATGGAAGCTCCACAAGGGACTGTATCAATAGTGAGTGTTCCAAGAGGCAGGAATCAGAAGTTTTATGCCAGGTAAGTACTGTGCCTAGAACTGCCATCGTTTCGCTTACACCATATTCTTTCAGTCAAAATAGTCACAGATAGGGCCCAGATTCAATGGGGTGAGAACTAGACTGTACTTCCTGATGGGGGAGTGGCAAAGTCATATTGCAGAAGAGCATATAGGATGGAATATTGTTGCAACCATCTTTGAAAAATACAAATCTGTTGTTGATATGGTGATAGACAAAAGCAGAGGTGCCTTGGAGATTCCAGTTTGTCATTGCTCTTCTCTGCTCAGCATCTATCTCTTCTTTCCAACTGCTGACCCTGCTGACCAACAGTGGCCCCAGATATACCATCAGATACTAAGCCCCAAAGAAAAGACAGCTTACACAAAGGCAACAGCTTTCCATAGACCTCTACATAAGCTCCTACTTCATAGTCCTGATGAGGGAGCACAGGGCTAGCTGAGGACAAAGCAGAAGCTGACACCTCACAACCCACCCACCCCCCAGGGGGGATATATGTGACATTCCTCAGGCACTCCTGGCAGCCCTAAAGCTAAGGAAAGGAAAAACAGTTAACTTATAGAGATCACAATCCTGCAAGACACGAGTCTCCCTCAGTTTACAAGAGTCTTAGCAATTTATAAGAACAAAGCATTTCTATCAATAACCTAGCTTCCAGAAGGAAATGTAGATACAATTAAGTGTCCTTATAACCTGCAGCCCAGTAACAGATACTTGAAGTGGGCAGAGTATAATGTTCCTCCTGGAAGTTCCCAACAATCTTAATGTTAATGCCTTGCTAGAGGGAAAAACAACCTTAACTTAACAATGGCAAGGCTTCTGGTATCCTCTGAGTCTTCTTTAACTTGTGAAAATCCTTTTGAAACCTCCCTTTTCCTTACCTTCCCCAACTCCCAAATATGTAATCAGCCACCCCTCACAAACCTGGGGCAGCTCTTTCTGCCCACGGGTCCTGTCCCCGTGCTTTAACAAACCACCTTTTTGCATCAAAGACGTCTCAAGAATTCTTTCTTGGCCGTCGGCTCCGGACCTCACTCCACTGAACCTGACCTATATTCCAAAACCCCATCAGTCCTACTTTAATTGCTTGCTGTAATTGGATTTTTAGATTACCCTGAAAAGCTCCAACTTACCCATTTGCTCTAGTGCTTCGGAGGACCTATCAGCAACTCTTTCTCTGATCCTCAGTCCTACAACTGCAAGGAACTAAATTCTCCAATAACCAATGAGCTTGGAAGAGGACCCTGAACCTCAGATGAGATCACAGCCCTGGCCAACACCTTGATTTCAGCCAGCCTAGCGAGACCCTGAACAGAGAGGATCCAACTAACTTGTGCCTCAACTCCAGATTCACATAAATATGAGATAATAAGTTTGTGTCATTTTAAGTCATTGAGTTTGTGGCAATTTCTCACACAATAGAAAATTAACACAACATCTAAAAAACATCGAACATTCCAATACATGACCATGGTATATCTCTCTGTTTATTCATCTCAACAATGTTTTGTATTTTTTGGTGTATAGGTATTGCACATATTTTATTCAATTGACCCATCCATGTTTAGTGTTTTTATATACTTCTGTAAATGACATTTTAAAATTTCAATTTCCAATTGTTTATTGCTTAGTACATAGAAATACAATTGATTTTTGTATATTGACATTATGTCTTGTGACCTTACTGGTTCAAATAGCTTTTTATATAGATTCTTTAAAATCTTATGCATACATGATCATGTCATTTGTGAATAAAGGGTTTACTTCTACCTTTGCAATCAGTACCTATTATTTCTTTTTCTTCCCTTACCTACTGACTAGGATTTCCAGTACTATGTTGAATACAAATTTTGAGAGTTGGCAATCTTGCCTTGTTCATGATCCTAGAAGAAAGTATCCATTCTCTTATTTTTAGATATGATGCATGCTGCAATATTTTTGTCGATATCTTTTATAAAGCTGAGCTGCAGGGAGGCTTTTTTCCCTTTGGCTCCTTAACCCAGAGTTGGTGCTGTCTCTTCTCCATGAACCTCCTATAGATCAGCAAGGGCCCAGGCCCAGTTGCTACCTTTTTGCCCCCACAAATGCTGCTGCATGTTTTTCCTGTAATCCTCAATGTTTTTAAACCCCACAGGACCAGATAAGATGGTGACTTGGGTGCTTATATCTAACAGTCATAAAAGTTTGAGTGCCTCCTCTCCCCACAAATTCCCCAGTATATTTGTTTTTGTTTTTGTTTTTGTTTTTGTTTCCTAAATCACTTGAGATTGGGATGGAAGAGAGTGATCAGGGGGTGTAGAGTGAGAAAGAAATTTCTTTACATTTACTTTTGTTTTCAAGTGAATACCTGCTCAAGCTCAACAAGTGAACTTCTAATGTTTTGCTCCACTCAAAGCTCTATATTCTCAATGCTGACACTATATCCTTATGGGAGGCCTTTTGACTCAGCAGTCACAACATTCATTGCATTTTGGTTGGAGTCCCAGGGCTTGCTGCCCCATTGTCATGATAACATCCCTACAAACTCCCACCCAGAGGAGATTCAACAGCAATCAAAACACCTTTGAAGTGGCTTTTTCTTTTTTTAAATTTAATTTTATTATGTTATGTTAATCACCGTACATTACATCATTAGTTTTTGATGTAGTGTTCCATGATTCATTGTTTGCGTATAACACCCAGTGCTCCATTCAATACGTGCCCTCTTTAATACCCATCACCAGGCTAACCCATCCCCCCACCCCCTCCCCTCTAGAACCCTCAGTTTGTTTCTCAGAGTCCATAGTCTCTCATGGTTCATCTCCCCCTCTGATTTCTGCCCCCCCCCTTCATTTTTCCCTTCCTAATATCTTCTTTTTTTTTTTTTTTTAACAAGGCTTTTTCTAATTCCTGGTCTCATTAACAGATAGAGCAGTGGAGAACCCTTATTTCCACATTGGCCCTCTCATCACTGGGGAGAAAGCATTCTTTCTCTATTTCATACTGGGGAATCTCATATCCCATATCACAGCACACACCCATCCTCATTGCCAAAACTATCAGGAACTGTGAGGGTCTAGAATTTTACCCTGCTTACAAGCTAATTGAGATTTACTATTATTATTACTATTACTAGTTCATGAATGCTGGCAGAAAACATGAGACTCCTAGATAGATACACATTCTATGGGCTGCATTACAGGACAGAAACACTGAGATTAGGGTATTTGCCATTTTTATAGTGAACCACTGCTCTTTGTCTAAGGGACAGACATTACCTCATCCTTCTAGGCTGCTCACTGAAAACACAACACTGAGAAATGACCAAGGCAAAGAGTGTTCAGGGCCTTGTATTCTTGGCATACCCAACAAGAACTTGAAGGGATACTCAGGTCCTATCATAGATGGCCTCTCCCAATTGAAAAAAAAGGTTCACTCAAGAAGTAATAAATCACTTGAGGAGTCATGGCTTTGAAAGTTATTCCCCGTGATCTCCTTATTTGCTGCAAATAAAGTTTCTTTCGTGTGACAACTCCACCTGGTGTAGTCTCTATCTGTAACTCACCAAGGAGCAAACTCATATTAGTTCAATTACAAATTTGGTGACTCAGATGGGACACTTGTCCTTCTGAAGTTCTGCCCTCTAGTTACCTGGGTTAAGCTACCAGGGCCTGGTGTCAACTCCTTGGAGGACTCACCTTGGTGCTTGTGAACACTGGCCCAGTGTTCTGACCTCACCTGAAATCCAAAGGCCACTTTGAGTATTTTTTACTCAAAAGGATCGCAGTTGGGATAAGTTACGCTGGGTTTATAGCACAGCTTTTAGAGGAAAACTAGAGTTGTCTCACAAAGTCTAGGCAAGCCAGAATAACAGAGTACTCTGGGGGATTGAATACTTATTCGAGTTGAGCCTATGATGAAGGATCACACAACCTGACCATTCAGAGGCTTGGATGCCCCAGCCTGGCAAAACAAGGAATGGTCCAACAGAGACTAGTTTAGAATCTGGGAGGTTGAAAGAAAAATCTCTGCCTCACCTGGTTGTTTGGTGTGTTTGTGAGGCATGCCAGACACTGTTGTTGTTCCCTGTTTAAATCTCCACCCTGGATACTTGGTCCTTGTACTTCTCTCTTTCTTCCTTTACAATCCCAGACAAAGGAGACAGTAGCAACCTGAGTCATTGGAAACAGGTCCTTGATTACTTAAAAAAAAAACCTGAATCTTCTCAATATTAAAGGAGCTAAGTTTCTCTAATACCTGTATAACCCTCTATATTTGCCTTTGGAATCTCTTGTCACCACCTTGGTTAAATAGATAATAAAATATTAAATTTTATAGTGATCTGTGATCCTACTTAGGTATGTGCTTTAAAACCTTCTGGGTTTTTTTTAACAAATTTCCCAGAAATTCAAATTCTAAATGAAGTCTTTCTGAATAATCAGACTTGTTTATTTGGTATGTTAATTTACATGACAAGCATTGTCAAACAAATGATGATAAGCCTTCATAGGTTATATTGTATGGGTAAATGCTATAACAGTTCCAGAAAGTATGTGAAATTCCTAAAGTTTTAATATGTACTGATATAATGTCATCACTTAAAATTCTAATTATTAAAATGTGTGTCACAAAAATAACTGAATTTCATTGTCAACTACACTATAATGAATTCTCATCAGATCTTTAACCATGTCCATTTTTGAATCTTTTGTCATTAACAGTTATTGTTCTCATGCTCTTGCAAAAATGTTTCAGCTTCAAGGAGATTCATGAGAAGGACTTTCAACAAATACAGGTTTTTCATCCCCTTAGAATTGTATAACTAAACTGAGTAAGAATTTCTGGAACTAATGAAAAAACTGCATTCAAACAGAATTAGTAACATGGGACTAAATGATTTGAGAAAGATGACTATAGTTCTTATCACTTTTGTATAAAACATTGCTGGTTCTCTAATATTTGTTCTTCTAGATTTAAAAAACGAACATTTTCTCTTAAGCTATCTACGACTTACAGAAATTTGGTAAAATATTCCTTTGTGAACAAATTGGAACATTTATCTTTTCTCCCTACCTGAACCCTCCAAAATTCAGAAACTCTCATTGAGTATTCTTTCTTTCATGGCAATTGTAGTTATTTGCGTATGTTCAATAAGAATCTGCTTTCCTTGAGCAGAACACCATTGGAAACACTGGTTATATTACCAAGACTTTGACTGGAATGTCATATTTGAGAAAGACTTACATAGATTCAGATATGACCAGACAGCTTTAAAGAACTAAGGTTGACTTTAGGAAGCCAATAAAGCCCCTTGGAGATGTTGGCTTGATACCTTGCTTACAGAGTTCCCAGCAACTTTATCATGTGAGTAAAGAATGTCACTTTTTGGCAGGTGCAGGAACCTCAGGATGTTTTGGGGACCTCAGGAAAAGAAGAAGTAACCCAAATTTACAGGTATTGCAGGTGAGTCTGATGGCAAGTATGTGGCTTGGCTTCTTAGCCTTGAGAGGCTATTAAAAGTTCAATCTAAAATTCCTTATGAAAAGTTCCAGCAAAGTAGATTTAAGGAAACCTATATGGCCAATCACTATTCTTGCTACACGTATGTAAATAGTTAGGTAAAATCTGTTAAAACTGGATTTGTTTTACAAACAAAATTAGCCTTAATTTGGCTATCTTTGACAGAAATGAGTGTGATTTTAGAGAAAAATTGTTTCAATAACACATCTTTGTAGGTGTTAGATTCTAGTTCTGATTAATTATCTTTGACTGTTTGTTGTTTCCTATAAAACTGGGCTGGATCCCGAATTCTTCTGGTTTCCTTGAATATCTGGCTATGACTCTCCAAACTAAAGTTTCCAATTTTCTTTCATTTTCTTGATTTGGAATCACTGAGACCTAAAACTGCCCTTTTTCCTGAAGCCCTGAAAACTGAAGCTAGACACCTTAAGGTAAACTTCAGAGAAATTGCCTCACTGGCCCATGTTTACACAATCTTTTTTATTACGATTTTATTTATTTATTTGAGAGAGAGAGTGCAGACCTGGGGGGAGGGGCAGAAGGAGAGAGAGAATCTCAAGCAGACTGCTCCAACATGGAGCCTGAGCTCACAACCCGAGCTGAAATCAAGACTTGGTCACTTAACCGACTGAGCCACCCAGACACCCTGTGTTTACACAATCTTCATGCCTATTGTTGTATTGGCCACTCAGATCACTAGAGACATTTGAGTTCAAATAAGTTCAAACCAGAAACAATCCATCAGATTGCCACTGCCTGCTCCCACTCCCACTGAGGATGCTTCCAACCCAACATCTAGAAATATTTCACTGGCAACA
Organism: Mirounga leonina; assembly: GCF_011800145.1. NCBI lineage: Eukaryota > Metazoa > Chordata > Mammalia > Carnivora > Phocidae > Mirounga > Mirounga leonina. The sequence goes on from NW_023270210.1 coordinate 116,736, forward strand.
CTCAGGACTCAGACACTGGGTTTATAATTTGCTCCAGTCATTAATCTGTGTATTTCTTTTGTTTCCATAGAAATGTCTCATTAATTACCTAATTGCTTGCACAATATAGCCCTAATTTTGAGAGCCCACCTGCAAGACTGCCTCCTGAAATGAGACAACTGTTAAACTAACCTATTTTCAAGACTAAGACCAGTTCATAAGATATGGAGCAAATTTCTCACCTATGGTCCAGAACAGAACAGTTAAGTTCCAGCTAAGAGAAAAGAATGTTGATCTATGTTGTTTTTCTAAGAAAAATCTTGTCAAAAGAGAAAATGTTAATCTGTAACCACACCACAAGAACTTTTGATAGAAATTTATTCCAGATATGAGACAGATTCTTATAGATAACCCCCAGTTATGATAAATTAAGTCAGAGAACTACATTATACTGGGAACAACTTAATCATACTAAACACTGGACCCTTTTTCTGGAATCCCCAAAGGATTAAATCAATGTTACAAGGACTAGTAAAATTTGGGTTATATGTAATAATGAAATGTGCTTTCCAAATATTTTGGCCATGCAAAATGTACACTGTTAGCCAAGTACCAGGGTAGATTTCCAACAAAGTGCAAAGTTGTTTTATTCCTCAAACTCCAAAACTTCATTCCATTTTAGCAGGACATAGCCAGAGTGGTCATTGTCCCAATTCCTTCAAAACTGAGGAATGATCATAAATCTAGGGGAGATTGAAACCATGCCCCATGGGGTCAATGAGGTTAAAACTGTCATCAGAAAGGTCCCCAATGACCCTCTCTTCTTCTTCACAGGAATGTTAACCTTATCTTTTAGAGGCAAACAACAGGAAGAGCTCCAGCCAGCCTAAACCCAGTTTGAGCTCAACCATCCCCTCACACCTGTGCAGAGAGAGCATGGAGTGTCCAATAGTCACGTTTACCTCATAATAATGTTAAAATCTCCACTCAAGGAGGAACATAAACCTCATTAACATAACATACAGTACATGTATAAGCATGTTTCCTAAGTAAGCATCAGTTGCTTTATACCCACCTCTACATGTGATGACAAAACTTCCTTTTCTGAGTATTCATCCTATCCTTAAATAAAAGAAACTCACTCACCCCCATTTGGGGAGTCACCACTTTGAAGTTATTCCCGTGATCTCCTTATTTGCTACAAATAAAGTTTCCTTTGTGTGACAAAAAAAAAATAGATCGCTTGAATATCCTTATATTTTTAATTTATAATGAACTCCCCCATACAGACATATACCAGGCTCAGATTGTCACTGATGAATTCTGCCATTTAGGAAAGAAATGTTTGTTCTACACAAACTCTTAACAAAAATTGAAGAGAAAGGCATACTTACCAGCTTATTCTATGAGGCCAATGCTACTCTGATATCAAAACCAGACAAAGACATTGCAAAAAATTATGAGAAATGATAAACCAATATCTCTTGGGACCATAGATGCAAAATTCAACACAAAGTATTAGCAAGTTGAATTCAGTGATATATGAACATAATCTCCAAAAACCATACAGAACTAATAAGTGAGTTTAGCAAGATCAAAGGATATAAGGTCAATAACAACAAAAATATATCATATTTCTATATACTATTAGTGTACATTTGGGAATGAAAAAAATCTAAAAATAATACATTTACAATAACCCTCCAAAAGTGAAATACTTAAGTATAAATCTAACAAAGCATGTATAAGATCTGTATGCTGAAAACTATAAAATGCTCATGAAAGAATTAAAAGAAGACCTAAATACACCTAAAAATAAATATGCCATATTCATGGATTGGAAGGTTCAGCATATAAAAATATAAATTATATTCAAAATTAATTATAAATTTAATGCAATTCTTTTTTTAAAGATTTTATTTATTTATTTGACAGAGAGAGACACAATGAGAGAGGGAACACAAGCAGGGGGAGTGGGAGAGGGAGAAGCAGGCTTCCTGCCAAGCAGGGAGCCCGACGCTGGGCTCGATACCAGGACCCCAGGGTAATGACCCAAGCCAAAGGCAGATGCCCAACAACTGAGCCACCCAGGTGCCCCAATTTAATGCAATTCTTATCTAAATCTCAGCAAGATTTGTTTCTGTAGATATAAATAAGTTGATGCTAAAATTTATAAGGGAAACAAACAAAATAGAATAGCTAAAACAATTTTTTAAAAAGATTTTATTTATTTATTTGAGAGAGAGAGAGCACAAGTGGGAGGAGGGGCAGAGGGAGAGAATATCAAAGTAGACCTGCTAAGAGCAGAGCCTGACACAGGGCTCAATGTCATGACCCATGAGATCAAGACCTGAACTAAAACCAAGAATCAGATGCTTAACTGACTGAACCACCCAGGCACCCCTAGCTAAAGCAATTTTGAAAAGAATAATCAAGTTGGAGCAATCACACTACCTTATTTTAAGAATTACTGTAAAGCTATGCTAATCAAAACAATATGTCATTAGCAAAGGGATAGACATATAGATCAATGGAGCAAAATAATGAGCCCAGAAATATGCCCAGAGAGAGGGGAAAATGGCAGCAGAGTAGGAGGACCCTAGTCTTGCCTTGTCCCATGAATACAATTAGATAATTATCAATCATCCTAAATACCCCAGAAATCAACCAGAAGTTTGGAAGAACAAACTCCACAACTAAAGGTAGAGAAGAGGTCACATCAGGAAAGTAGGAAATGGGGAAAGACACAGTTTGGGAGAGAAACAGATCATGGCCACTATGGTGGGGAGAGAGACCCAGTCACAGAGAAGGGCAAGAAACAGACTAGCACACAGGGGAGTGCACAGGGAAAATGAATCCCCACAGCAATTGGCTTGGAAAGAGAGAGGGCCTGAATTTCATGAGTTCTTGCAACCAGCATGGCTTAAAGTCTGGAGTTTTAAAGATAGAGCCCAGAGGGCATTGGGGTTGCTATTGGAGAGAAGGCAGGCAAACCTCCCAGGAACGTACAGCATGGAAATAGTGATCTGAAGAGTGCCTGGGGCACACAGTGGGGAGGTTATTTGCTCATTTCAGAGCATATCCCATAAAGGTAGCCATTTACAGAGAGACCCCTCTGGGAACAAAGGAACTGGCCAGTTCCATTTCCCACTCCCTCCTCTCAGCATAAGCACACTGGTGGGAACCAGCACAGAGCAGACACTCACTACCTAACTTGCTTACACCAAGACCTGCCCCCCTCCCCCACATGCTCCTCTGGAACTGCCCCTCCCAGTCACATTTGCTTCAGTCCCAATGCAGTGAGACCCCTCCCCAAGAAGACTGGCCCAAACTCCTGCCAATACTTTGTCTCCCACCTGAAGCTTTGCGCAGTGGCAGTATGAGGTTTATCCGAGGCGCGATTATTGCTAATTAAGGAAAACTTTGCCTCCCACCTGGGAGTTTTGCAGAGCCTTGGTTCTGGTGGCAGCAGGTCTCATTTCACAAGCAGGCCAGTGCACACCTAGTTAAAACACGATGCGTTTAGGGGCACCTGGGTGGCTCAGTTGTTGGGCATCTGCCTTAGGCTCGGGTCATGATCCCAGGGTCCTGGGATCGAGCTCTGCATTGGGCTCCCTGCTTGGCAGGAAGCCTGCTTCTCCCTCTCACTCTGCCTGCTTGTGTTCCCTCTCTGCTGTCTCTCTCTGTCAAATAAATAAAAAAAAAATCTTTAAACGCACACACACACACACACACACACACACTGCATTGAGGTCAGGGGCCAAACACTGCCCACAACAGGCAAAGAGAGCCTATGCAGATGACTGGTCTAAAGTGGCCAGTACTCAAGAGCAGAGCACATGCAGCACACAGTGGAGGCATTCCAGAAGTGCCAGGCTGTGGGGAGGAGGGGACACTGCAGTGCAAGGCACTACAGGACCTCTTCTTCATAAGGCCATTACTCTCAAGAACAGAAGACTTAGCTGACTTTCCTAACACAGAAAAACAGGCACAGAGACTTAGACAAAATGAGAACACAGAGAAATTTATCCGATATGAAAGAATATGACAAAGCCATGGCCAGAGATCTAAGCAAAACAGATATAAGTAACATGTCTGATGGAGAGTTTAAAACAATGATCATAAGAATACTTACTGGACTCAAGAAAAGAGTGGAGGACTTCAGTGAGACCATTAACACAGATATAAGGAATAACATACCAGAAATAAAGGGCTCAATAAATGAAATGAGCAACACCCTTGATGGAATGAACAGCAGGCTGGAAGAAACAGAGAGAGTTGGGGTTAGGGTCCCCTAGAAGGACCCTAGGCTCACTTCATCCTATGAACGCAACTAGATAACTATCAAATCATCTTAAATACCCCGGAAATCAACCTGAAGACTGACAGAACGAACTCCATAACCAAAGGGAGAGAAGAGGCCACACTGAAGAAGGTAGGAATTAGGGAGATGTGGTTAGGGAAGAAATGTACTACGGCTGCTGTGGAGGGGAAGAAGCCATTTTTATGGAGAAAGGTGAGACAAAGAGGAGCACACGGAGGAACACACAAGAACTCCCCAAAGCGTTGGCTTGGAAATCCGGAGGGGCTGAATTTCAAGGGTTCTTGCAACCAGCAGAGCTTAAAGCCTGGAGTTTTAAAGGTCAGCAGGCTTGGCTGGGAAATAGCCCAGAGGGCACTGTGCTGCTCGTGGAGAGAAGGCAGGCAAACAACCCGGGGCGGGGGGGGGGGGGGGGGGGGGGGGGGGGGGGGCAGACAGTGTGGAAACAGCAATCTGAAGAACACCTGGGGCACACAGTGGGGAGATTATCAGCTCTTCTCGGGTGTCCCTGAGAGGCAGCATTCACAGAGACACCTCTCCAGGAACAAAAGAGCTGTTTGGAGCCTTTTTCCTCCGGGCCCCTCAGCATAAACACAGAGCAACCTGCAGGAAGCAGCACAGTACTGACCCTGGCTACCTGACTTGCTTACACAAGGCCCCACACCCCTGCACTCTGGCTGGACTGCCCTTCTCAATCACACTTGCCTCAGTCCCAGTATGGCAGGCCCCTCCCCCAGAAGATTAGCACAAACCTCAGCCCACACCAGTAAGTGTAAGTAGCAATACTTGTATTGAACAAGCTAGACTTTAAAACAAAGACTGTAACAAGAGATAAAGAAGGGCATTATACCACAATAAAGGGGACAATCCAACAAGAAGATATACCAATTGTAAATATTTATGCACCCAACACAGGAGCACCAAAATATATAAAACAATTAACAACAAACATAAAGGAACTCATTGATAATAATAGAATAATAGTAGGGGACTTTAACACCCCACTTACATCAATGGACAGATCATCTAAACAGAAGATCAACAAGGAAACAATGGCTTTGAATGACACACTGGAACAGATGGGTTGAACAGATATATTCAGAACATTCCATCCTAAAACAGCAGAATACACATTCTTTTCAGGTGCACACAGAACATTCTCCAGAATAGATCATGTATTAGATCACAAAACAGGCCTCAACAAATACAAAAAGAATGAAATCATACCATGCACCTTTTCTCACCACAACCCTATCAAACTAAAAGCCAACAAAAGAAAAAATCTAGAAAGACCACAAATACATGGAGGTTAAACAACATCCTACTAAAGAATGAATGGGTCAACCAAGAAATCAAAGAAGAAATTAAAAAAAAAAAAAAAAACACATGGAAGCAAATGAAAATGAAGACACAACAGTCCAAAACCTTTGGGATGCAGCAAAAGCAATCATTAAAAAGAAGTATATAGCAATACAGACCTACTTCTAGAAGTAAGAAAAATCTCAAATAAACAACCTAACCTTACACCTAAAGAAGCTAGAAAAGACAATAAATTAAGCCTAACGCCAGCAGAAGGAAGGAAATAATGAAGATCAGAGCAGAAATAAGCGAGATAGAAACTAAAAAAACAAAAACAACAACGAACAAAAAACAATAGGACAGATCAATGAAACCAGGAGCTGGTTCTTTGAAAAAATTAATAAAATTGATAAGCCTCTAGCCAGACTTATCAAAAAGAAAAAAGAAAGCACCTAAATAAATAAAATAATAAATGAGGGAGGAGAAATAACCAACACTACAGAAATACAAACAATTATAAAAGAATATTTTGAAAAATTATATGCCAACAAATTGGACAACCTAGAACAAATGGGTAAATTCCTAGAAGTATATAACCTCCCAAACTGAATCAAGAAGAAACAGAAAAATTGAACAGACCAATAACCATCAAAGAAATTGAATCAGTAATCAAAAACTACCAACAAACAAAAGTCCAGGGCCAGATGGTTTTACAGGTAAATTCTACCAAACATTTGAAGAAGAGCTAATACCTATTCTTCTTAAACTATTCCAAAAAATAGAAAAGGAAAGAAAACTTTCAACTTCATTCTATGATACCAGCATTACCCTGATAGCAAAACCGTACAATGACACCACTAAAAAGAGAACTACAAGCCAATATCCCTGATGAACATAGGTGCAAACAAAGCTCTCAATAAAATACTAGCGAACTAAATCCAATGATATATTTAAAAAAATCATTCATCACGATCAAGTGGGATTTATTCCTGGGCTGCAAGTGTGGTTCAATATTGGCAAATCAATCAACATGATGCATCATATCAATAAAAGAAAAGAACCATATGATCCTTTCAATAGATGCAGAAAAAGCCTTTGACAAAATACATCCATTCTCAATAAAAACCCTCAACAAAGTAGGTTTAGAGTGAACATACCTCAACATAGTAAAGGTCACATATGAAAGACCCACAGCTAATATCATCCTCAATGGGGAAAAACTGAGAGCTTTTCCTCTATGGTCAGGAACAAGATAGGGATGTCCACATTCACTGCTTTTATTCAACATAGTAGTGAAAGTCCTAGCCACAGCAGTCAGACAACAAAAAGAAATAAAAGGCATCCAAATCAGCAAGGAAGAAGTGAAACTGTCCCTATTTGCAAATGACTTGATACTCTATATGGAAATCCCAAAAGACTCCACCAAAAACTGCTAGAACTGATACACAAATTCAGTAAATTTGCAGGATACAAAACCAATGTACAGAAATCTTTTGCATTTCTATACACCAATAATGAAGCAGAAGAAAGAGAAATTAAGGAATCAATCCCATTTACAATTGCACCAAAAACAATAAGATACCTAGGAATAAATCTAGTCAAAGAGGTGAAAGACCTGTATTCTGAAAACTATGAAGGACTGAGGAAAGAAATTGAAGACATCACAAAGAATTGAAAAGGCATTCCATGCTCATGGATTGGAAGAACAAATGTTGTTAAAATGTCTATACTACTCAAAGCAATCTACAGATTTAATGCAATCCCTATCGAAATACCACTAGCATTTTTCACAGAGCTAGAACAAACCATCCTAAAATTTGTATGGAACCACAAAAGACCCCAAATAGCCAAAGCAATCTTGAAAAGAAAAAGAAAAGCTGGAGGCAAAATAATTCCTGACTTCAGGTTATATTACAAAGCTACAATCATCAAAACAGTATGGTACTGGCACAAAATAGACACAGAGATCAATGGAACAGACTAGAAAACCCCCAAATGAACCCACAATTATATGGTCAATTAATTTTCAACAAAACAGGAAAGAATATTCAATGGGAAAAAGAAAGTCTCTTCAACAAATGGTGTTGGGAAAACTGGACAGCAATATGCAAAAGAATGAAACTGGACCACTTTGTTATACACAAAAATAAATTCAAAATGGATTAAAGACCAAACATGAAGCTTGAAACCATAACAATCCTAGAGGAGAACACAGGCAGTAACCTCTTTGACATGAGCCATAACAACTTCTTTCTAGGTATGTCTCCTGAGGCAAGGAAAAAAATTAAAAATAAACTATTGTGACAACATCAAAATAAAAAGCTTCTGTACAGTGAATGAAATAATCAACATAACTAAAAGGCAACCTAAGGAATGGGAGAAGATATTTGCAAGTGACATATATGATAAAGGGTTAGTATCCAAAATATATAAAGAACTTATAAATCTCAACACCTCCAAAATGAATAATCCAATTTAAAAAATGGGCAGAAGACATGAATAGATATATTTCCAAAGAAGACATACAGATGGCCAACAGGCACATGAAAAGATGCTCATCATCATTTTTCATCAGGGAAATGCAAATCAAAAGTACAATGAGATATCACCTCACACCTGTCAGAATAGCTAAAATCAACAACACAAGAAAAAAACGGGTGATTGCGAGGATATGGAGAAAGAAGAACCCTTGTGTATCATTGGTGGGAATGCAAACTGGTGCAGGCTCTGTGGAAAACAGTATGGAGATTCCTCAAAAAGTTAAAAATAGAACTACCTTATAATCCAGCAATCACACTACTGGGTATTTACCCAAAAATACAAGAATACAAATTCAAAGGTGTACATGCACCCTTATGTTTATAGCCACATTATTTACAATAGCCAAGATATGGAAGCAGCCCAAGTGTCCATCAATAGACGAATGGACAAAGAAGACATGAAGACATGGTATACATACATGTGTGTGTGTGTGTGTGTGTATTATTCTGCCAAACAAAAGAATGAAATCTTGCCATTTGCAACAATATTGCTGGAGCTAGAGAATATTTACGCTAAGTGAAATAAAGCAGAGAAAGACAAATACCAATGATTTCACTCATATGTGGAATTTAAGAAACAAAACAAAGGGTCAAAGGGGGAAAAAAGGGAGAAAGGTAAACCAAGAAACAGACTCTTTTTTTAAATTTTATTTTATTATGTTCTGTTAGTCACCATACAATACATCATTAGTTTTTGATGTAGTGATCCATGATTCATTGTTTTCAGACTCTTATTTATAGAGAACACACTGATGGTTACCAGGGGGGAGATGGGTGGGGGATGGGGGAAATAGGTAATGGGAATTGAGGAGTGCATTTGTTGTGATGAGCACAGGGTGATATATGGAAGTGTTAAATTACTATATTATACTCCTGAAATTAATATAACACTGTATGTTAACTAACCAGAATAAAAATAAAAAGTTAAATAAAAAAACAAAGTGTTAAATTAAAAAAAAGAAATATGCCCACACAAATGTGGCCAAGTGATTTTTGGCCAAGGTGCAAAAGCAATTCAATTTAGTAAAGATAGTTTTTTCAGCAAATTGTGTTGCAACAATTGAACATCAGTATGCAAACAAAATAAAACAAAAACACCCTCAACCTTAACCTTACACCTTACAAAAAAATTGTCTCAAAGTGGATTGTAGATGTTAATGTACAATGTACATTTATGTACAGAGCCATATTCACTTATAATACATTTGAATTTTATTTATTTATTTGGTGGTGGTATTTGTTTTTTATTGAGGTATAATTTACATAGAATGCAAGTCATTATTTTTACATTTTGAAATATGCACCAAATCAAAGTATAATACAGTGCCATCATTCTCCCAAATTCACTTATGTCCCTTTTGTCATTATCTTTACTCCCCATACTCAATCCCTGGAGTACAAAACCCTTCACTGAATTTTTTTGCATCCCTATAGTTTGCCACTTTCAGAATGTCATATAAACAGAATCAGACACTATGTAACTCTTGAGTCAAACAAATTATTTTTATTTAGCATAATGCATTTGAGATTCCTCCATGTTTCTGTACGTTATCAGAAGTGTGTTCCTTTGAATGGCTAAGTAGTATTCCATTGATGGATGTACAGCTGGAGGTCACGTAGCTTGTTTCCAATTTTGGCAATTAGATGTCAAACTGGCAAACTGCTATAAACATTTAGTTTATTCTTACTGTATTCTTAAATCCCCATTTAGAGTAAGGATGAATTCATGGAAATAGGAATGGTTGTAACAATTCACTCTTACCAAAGCATTACAATATAGTTTTTTTTTTTGAAGGCATTTTCCTGACAAAGCAATATATTACCTATCATCAAGGTATAGGTAAGTATTTCTTGTCTGATATCTTTGTCCATTTGAATTTTAAAAAGCAGCACAAGGATAGTTGTATATGTCCATATATACTTATAAATAAGTTAAATACTTCTGAAAAGATACACTTGAAACCAATAGGTTTATCCTGGCTAGGAGGAGAAGCAATGGAGGATTTTATTTTACATTTTTTTGCCTTTCTGGTGTATTTCCTTAAAAAAATCAACTCATGCATCCTTTACTTTTATAACAAAAAAGAAATTTGAATAAATATTGATACTACCAAGCATTGACAAGGATATGGGCAAATGGGACTCTCATACATTACTAGAAGGAACAAAAATGTGACAGTCACTCTGGAAAATGGTTTGGAAGTTTCCTGTGAAGTCAAACATAGACTTTCCATATGACCTAGCAATCTCAATCCTGAGTCTCTACTCCAGAGAAATGAAAACTTATGTCTAAGCAGCAATGTGTATATCAGCTGTATTTATAATTGCCCAAAACTGGAAAGAATCTAAACGTCATTCCATGGGCAAACACTGAACAAACTGTAGTACACTCATACAATAGAATACTACTCAGAATAAAAAGAACAAATTATTGTTATACAGAACAATTTGGATGACTCTCGAAGAAAGACATGATGCTGCATGAAAGAAGCCACTCTCAAAGGGCTACATATTGCATTATTTCATTTATATTGCATTCTGAAAAAGGCAAGACTATAAAGGATGGAGAACAGATTGTCAGGGTTTATGGGTGGAGGGAGAGATGACTATAAAGTGGTAGAATGAGGTAGCTATTTTTGGCTCTTGAAACTGTTCTGTGCCCAGATCGTGAGGGTGGTTACATGTATCAATACATATGCTAAAATTCGTAGAACTTTACATCAAAATAGAAAAAAAGTGCTTTTTTGTATGATAATTTACAAATAATATTTAACATATTTGGTAGGTTAGTATTTGTTTTAAATGTTAAATGTTAGGAAGTCCACTCCTTTTTATTCTACCTGAAATGAAAACTCAAATGTTTCCAGAGGCCAAATAGGTAAAATATATTTATGAAATTGAAGTTGTTCAGGTATAAGAAAATAAGGAATGATATGGACTGTGTTTGAAGTATAGAGTGTGTGCCCCAACGGAAGACATTCAAATCCAATTGAAAACAAGACTGCACATGCACACACACACATACACATATTTGCACGTGCACACACACACACACAAACACCCCTCTGGGGGCCCCTGCTCTGTATGTTGTTTTTAGGTGACTTCATGGAATTTTATAACTTCAGTCACCATCTGAATAAATTTTCTTTTAATATCTGCTACCCAGATCTACTCTGAGTTCTAAATCTATTATCTTTACATGACATCTGGATATCTTCAACTATGTTTCCCACTGATACTCCAAAACTTAACGTGTTCAAAAAATGAGGTCATAATTTTGTCTTTCACTCAAAACCTTATCCTTTTGCATTCATTATGTTTCCCTGGCATACTTTGAGATAGCATTCTGTACTTTTCTTACTTAACACCTAACATGGTTTAGAACTACTTTTTTGGTATATTTTGTTTATATCCTGTTTCCTCCACTAGATTGTAACATACATGTGGACAAGAACTATGTCTGTTTAGCTTACTGCCCTATTTCTAGGACCTGGTATATAGTAGACATCAGTAAATTTTTGTTGAATGAACAGGTACCATCATCTATCCAATCACTCAAACCAAAAACTTGAGAGTCACCTTCCCTCACTTGTCATGTTTTCACTCACCAGTGAGTTATTAACTCATAGATTTTAACTCCTCAACAACTCTCATATCTATCTCCATTGCTTCTGCCTGGGTTAATCTCACATAATTTCTTAAAACATACAAACATAGTTTTCTTTTAAAGGCCTTTTTTCATTATATAAAATTTCTTTTTATTTTTTAGGTTTTATAAGTTTTTAGCTAACATACAGTGTTATATTAGTTTCAGGTGTACAATTTAGTGATTCAAAATTTCCATACATCACCCTGTGCTCATCACAAGTGCACTCCTTAATCCCCATCACTTATGTAACTCAACCCTCCACCTACCTCCCCTCTGGTAACCATCAGTTTGTTCTCTATAGTTGAAAGCCCATTTCTTGGTTCGCCTCTCTGTTTCTTTTTCTTCCCCTTTGAGCCTTTGTTTTGTTTCTCAAATTCCACACATGAGTGGAATCATATGGTATTTGTCTTTCTCTATTTCCCTTAGAATATTATAATACTCTATAGATCTATCCATGTCCTTGCAAATGGCAAGATTTCATTCTTTATCCACTCATCTATTGATGGACACTTGGGGTGCTTCCATATTTTGGCTATTGTAAATAATGCTGCTATAAACATAGGGGTTGCATGTATCCCTAGATATGTCTCCTAAGGTAAGAGAAAGAAAAGTAAAAATAAACTATTGGGATTTCATCAAAATAAACAGCTTCTTCACAGTGAAGGAAACAATCAACAAAACTAAAAGGTAACCTACAGAATGGGAGAAAATATTTGCAAATTACTTATCTGATAAAAGGTTAGTATCCAAAATATATGACGAACTTACAAAACTCAACACCCAAAAAACAAATAACCCAATTAAAAAATGGGCAGAAGACGTGAACAGACATTTCTCCAAAGAGGACATCCAGATGGTCAATAGACACATGAAAAGATGCTCATCATCACTTACTTTCAGGGAAATGCAAATAAAAGCTGCAATGAGGTATCCCTTCACACCTGTCAGAATGGCTTAAGTCAACAACACAAGAAACAGCAGATGTTGGTGAGGATGGGGAGAAAGGAGAACCTCTTGCGGTTCTGTGGAAAACAATATGGAGTTTCCTCAAAAAGGTAAAAATAGAGCTACCTTATCATCCAGCAATCATGCTACTGGGTATTTACCCAAAGAATACAAAATCATTATGTAAAATTTCTAAAAAGGGATACTCACAGGTATTTCAGCTGTCATGGTAGCTTTGTTCACAGTATATTTTGACATGGAATTTTAAATTTCCATTGCCTTTACAGCTTATACAATACAGTTTCCTACTTAATTGTATTTATTTTGTTTTTTTGTTTTTTTGTTTTTTTTATTTTTTTAGATTTTTTTTTTTTTTTTTTTTTTATTTGACAGAGAGAAAGAGAGAGAGAGAGCACAAGTAGGGGGAAGCCGCAGAGGGAGAGGGAGAAGCAGGCTCCCCGCTGAGCAGGGAGCCTGATGCAGGGCTTGATCTCAGGACCCTGAGATCATGACCTGAGCTGAAGGCAGTCACTTAACTGACTGAGCCACCCAGGTGCCCTTAACTGTATTTATTTTGATGAGTAATAAAGGCTACCGTTACCAAATACCTGCTATGTGATAGGCAACAATATTATGTGGTAAGTTTTTATTGTTATCATTATCCTAATTTTACAAATGGGGAACTGAGGCTTATAGAGTTTAAGTAACTTTCCCAAGGCCACACAGTAAATGACAAGGACAGGATTCTAACCCAGATTTGTCTATCAGAGTGTCTGGGGTTTTTGTTTGTTTGTTTGTTTGTTTTTACTATATCATTATTACCTCCAGTCATTAGCAACTGTATTGTCATTGACCACATGTGATTAGCTCTTCATAATTTCTGAGGTACTGCCACATATTATCACATTGAATTCTATTTCAATGATCTGGGAATCTGAAACTTGGAGAGAAGTCCCTTACCAAAGTCACAGAGTAAGCTGGTGGAATCCAAGACTTCTGATTTTCTGTCCTTAACTCTTTCCATTATATTATGCTGTCTTTGTAAGTACTCTCAGGTAGGAATCTCATTTCTTTCTCATGTTTTCCATAGCATTCAGCACAGAGTTGAGCACGAAGTAGCTGCTTAATGTGTTTCTTGGTTTTATAACTTAACAAAATGCTCAGGTTTTTTTAAATACAGCTTCCTGACAACCTGAGTGATAATATCTATTCCTTTAGTTTCTCAGAAAACAGAAATTTCCCTGAATTAATCTCTTAGTAGGTGCATGGGCAACCCTTAATTCTCATTTTCAGATCTTTAACATCTTAACACTCTCTACAGTCTTCCAAACAGGATCATATTATCTTACTTTATGATCCCTTTTTCTAGTCTTCAACTTAAATACGAGTTCAGAGAAATAGCAAGGAACTTTTCTACATACATAAGAATTATCACCATTTACAATATTCTTATGTGCAAATACACAGTGAATTAAAGATGGCTTTTGTCTCAACTATTAACATTTCATGTGGGGACTTTCTTTTAGTCTGTGGACACTAACACAGACATTGTTGCTACCAATCAAGTGACACTGTGCAGTTTTTTTTTGTGGGGAAGGATTCAATCCTGGGTGAAAGGGTATAGTGACAATGAGTCAGGAGCTTAAAAATGGCCCACCCTGCTGCCAGCATTGCTACAGAATCTCTTGGTGGAAAGCCCAGATCTTTTCCAGTAAACTGCTCAAAATGTTTGATTCAATTTTTTATTTGGTTGCCAATTTATTAAGTGGTTAACCTTGGACTGCATCTATCCAGCATTTAATTAATTAAAGCCAGTTTGAAATACCTTTAGAAACCTCACTAATTTCAATACACCAAGCTGGCACATTTATAAGCATCTAGCAATTGCTGAAATACTAAATCATCTTCACTAAGATGCTGTTGTTGCCAGCAGAGCATTAATCAACTGAAGAGCTAATTGTTAAGCTGAAAGAGTAAAAGCAATCCAACACATCTCTCTCTCCCCACAGTTTGGGAGGAGAAAAGTGGTGAGAATTACAGCTTCATTGAATTTCAGAGCTAGAAGGGTCCTCAGAGATTATTTAATTTATCGTCCTTATTGTAAAATGGGGAAAGTGCGTTAGAACAGAGTTAGTAGCAAAATCAGGATTAGATCCCATGGCTCTAATGCATAAGTATTCTTCATTCTCAGAATGCTTTTTATTATGGAAAATGATTCTAACTTACTACTCACCCACTCTATACCTCCATAGAGAATACTGGGAGAAGAATATAATGATACTAAACAGTGCATCTCATAGAAAATTTCTGGCCCACATTGTTTTATTCTGTATCATGTTGGTGCAGAAACTCAGGACATAAATTTTGAACGTCTAATTCTAAAGTCATTGCTTTCTATTAAAATGAAAAGTAATCGTTTTCCTCATCACCTTTATACCTCTTTACCTACTATAGGTGCATTCCTGATATCTGGAGTATCAGGCCACAGTGGTACCTATAGCCACCGAATTACAAACAGTGGTTTAGACAAAAAGCATTTCTCTTTGGCATTGAACTTCAGGACATGCATTTGTGGAAGCACTAAGCCTCATTAATATGCTAAGCCAAACAGAATGACAATTTCCATTCTCTGAGTCCACCAGTTGAATGCATGGCTCTGCATGTGGTAATATCAGAAGAAAAATAAAAGTCAGCTATCTGTGCATGCTGGGAAACCAACTCCTCCACATCATATCAACAGTCTATGAAAGAAAAAGGGAGAAAGGGGATCGGATTCAAAGTAACCCTGGGCCAAGCAACAATAATAAATATGTCAGTGGTGCTCAAACTGGAGTGTTTATAAAAACTACCTGAGAAAATTACTAAAAATAGTCTGAATGTAGATAGAGGTAGCAGTGGTTCCCGAACCTGGCTATGTGTGTGGTAGTTACACAATTGTATACAATTATCAAAATTCATCTGACTGTACACTTAAAATGGATGAACTTTATGGTATGTAAATAAGAACTGTATAAAAATTTTAAGCTATTAGGTCATTTTGTGAAGGGAAAAAGGTCTTCTCCCCAAATCTGGGTAGCCACAAAAGTAAACTCAGTGAAATCTTATTACAATAAGCAAATGGTAGAGATGTTAGTATTGACCTGAGGAAACACTACGGACAAATATATTTAAAAGAGAAGAACCCATGAGCTCCTTTCAAAATTAGATCATTTTATTCTTCAAGAAGCCAATTGGAACCACAATTGGTTATTACTTTTCTCTATAAGTATGAGAAATGAGGCTAAAACTTAACACATTGGTCAATGACTATACAGATCACATTGGGAAGGACTGATAACAGAAGCCTAGACATGCTCATTAACATAAGGCGAGTACTAAATAGCAGATTCAATGCACATGACACGTGAAATTTCAGTCAGGTAGTTGAACAGAGCCTGATATTGGGAAAGTGTTAACAAACTATACAAATTGGCCCAGGTACATGGTCAATTTCTTGGGGGAGTTTGTCAGCAGGAGGGTGACAACCATAGGATTGAAGTTTAAAGTTATGACTCTATTACCATAGATGAGAGGTATATGAATATCAAAAAGATTTCAATATAAAAGTACAAGCACAGGTTTGGGAACAAGACAGGCTGTCAAAGGATCTGCAATTCAAGTTGGTAGCTTGGTCATGTAAGAAGATGAAATGGGGAGATGTTAAAAGGATCTATTGAGATTATATTTTGACCTTGGAACCAAATATTAAATAAAAACTCTAGTAGGCTGGTGTGAGTCACATAGAAAAATTCTCTCTCTGTTTCTCTCTCTCTCTCTCTCTCTGCTCTCCCTCCCTCCCTCTCTCTTTTAGCCTAAAGACTTAAGTGGCTTCCTTCCAAGCCCAAACCAGAACCTCTGATGTTACCTTCCAATAACATGAAAGGCCACATCTCCCAATGCCATAGAAATGGAATCAAGGAAGAAAAACATTGCTCAGTACCTACAGCTATGCTGACTTAGACTGTTTTCCCTAGACCTGGACATTATGTTTGAAAAAAGAAAGGGGACAGGAGAGAAAAAAGTAAGCTATGGTTTCTCCTAGGAGCTACAGTCTGGCAGTCATCATTAAAAACACTTATATACCTGTCTCTTACTCTTTAACCATCTGCAATCTAAGAGAGTTCCCATTAAAAACTTTTTTATAGCTAAATTCAATAAACACTGTTCAGTCCTCATCTCATTTGACCTTTCCATGCAACATTTTACTTAGTGAAACACACTCTTCTACCTTCCATGGCACCACACTCTTCTTACTTTCTTCCTACCCCTCTGAATTCCCTCTTTCAATATTACTTGGAAATTTCTCCCCCTCTCCCCATTATAAATGTTGAGAGTCCCTCAGAGCTTGGGCTTGAATTCTCTTACCTTCTTATTCTACATTTCAGCTCCACCTGATTTCATTTGGTCCTATGCCTTCAATCAGCAACTATGTGCTGAAGACTTCCAATTTTTTATCTTCAGATCAGACTTTTTGTCTGAGCTCATATCTACACACACAATCTTTGTGAAACATCACTTAGGTATTTACTCATTGGCATTTCCTAGTTTGGACCATCATTATTACTTGCCTTAGAGTTGTTATTGGAGGGAAAGTGAGCAGTGGGTTTCCCTGCTCCCATTCTTATCCCCTTGTAATCTATCCTTCATATAACAGCTAGCTTCAAAATACAAAATTAGATCATGCTTGTCCACCACCTTAAATATCCCAGTGGCCTCCCAATTAGCCTAGAATAGAATTGAAGTTCTTACCATGGTCCATAGAGGCCCTGCATAATCTTGTCCTTCTCAAACTTTCCAACTTAATCCCATACAATTCTGGCCCCTTGTTCATATGGCTTTAGCTGCACCAACTTCATTTCTATTATGAATAAAAACACCAATCTCTTTTCGGCCTCAAGGTTTTCACTCATAATGTTTCCTTTGTTTGAAATACAACCTATGTAAACTCTTTCCCCCAATTATTTGTACCTAGAACACTGTGGAAAAAAGTAGCTGCTACACAAGTATTTCTTGAGTAAATATATCTCAGACATTTCTTTATATTAATAACAATATTTTAACCCATCTTTTTTATTCTTTTCAATTTCCTAATTATTAATTCTACAATAGTATTTTTTAAAAGATTTTATTTATTTATTTGACAGAGAGAGCACAAGTAGGCAGAGGGGCAGGCAGAGGGAGAGGGAGAAGCAGGCTCCCCGCTGAGCAGGGAGCCCGACGTGGGGCTCGATCCCAGGACCCTGGGATCATAACCTGACCCGAAGGCAGCTGCTTAACCAACTGAGCCACCCAGGTGCCCCAATAGTATTGTTTTGATCTTTGATTTGATTCCTGAGTTCTACACTCTACCTTTTCATCTTATTTTGTTGTTTTATCATTTGTCTTTCAGTTCTTGTTTTATCGGATTCATGCAGTGTATTTATTAGGGTATATTCAAAACTGCTGTAACAAAGAGACCCCAAGATACAGTAGCTCAAACAAGATACGATTTTATCCTATTTCACATTATAGTTCAGAGGTAAGGTGGTATGTGGCTGGTAGGACAAACTGTGTAGTTTCAATGTCTGTGTCTAAGCAGGCTTCTCTACTTACCATTTTCATATCTACAGCCAGTAAGAAGGGGAAAGGTAAGGTGAGCATACTCATTCCTTTCAAGAGGAGGATCTGAAAGTGAAGCATATTACTTTTTCCCACATCTTATTGGCCAGAACTTAATTATATGGCCACATCTAGCCGTAACAAAGGCTGAGCAATGTCATTTTCTAACTGTGCAACCATATGCCCAGACATAACACAGGAATTTTATTACCTGAGGAAGATGAGGGGTGACTTTCAGTATTTGTTATATATTTTCTTCCAGATTTAGTTCTTTTGACTACTTTTCCCCTAGTGTGTTTGAATATTGGCTATGGTATTTCTTTTCAGCTTGCTTATATGTTAACATGGGTGATCCTACCTATTCTAGACCTCCTTTTTTGCACTAATAAAATGTTGGCAACTTAAGGTTCTTTCTACCTATATATTATGCTCTAAATTTGCATTTATCAAACTTTATCTTAGCTAAGGGTCACTTGGAGGGCTTGTTAAAATACAAATTCCTAGGTCTGAGGAGGGGCCCATGAATTTTCATTTCTAAGTTTGGGGGCAGGTGAATATAAATGGGAAGCTCAGTTAAGATTTGTGCACAGCTTTAGTTGGAACACCGGGGTTCTTCTGAAATTTGTTAAATTGTTGGTATGAGATTTTATTCTACCTGGTCAGGAGTATATAACTTATTCCTGATTATATATTTCTAAGCCACAAATTGTTTTTATAATTTGACATGAAGTTCTGAAAAAGAGCAAGCCCTGTGTGTTTTTCCTACCTTTGTGTAGTGGTAGACAAGGATTTCTACTATCAAAAGTTTTCCCTTGATTTTTTTCCCCAGGCTTCTTTACTCAAACCTTCCTTTCCAAGATATTATTGATTCACATTCTTATCCCAGTACTCCCCACCATCCCACAATTTCCTTATCTCATTTATAGCTATATGAAATTAACTTGTGATTATTTCTTCACAATAGAATGTAGGTTTCATGAGGGTAGAGACTGTATATGTCTAACTCACTTAGAACAGTGTTTGGCACAGAATAGGTACTTAATATTTTTAAATGAATGAACAGATAAAAAAAACAAAGAATAGCTCTGGTTAAGAAATAGCTTAGCCTCTTCTAAAGAAGAGTATGCCTCAAACCACACTTATTTATTCAGTTTTTGGGGGAAGAGTATACAAAAGAAGTGGCAGGAGAGAAGGCCAAAGTTTCTGAGTACACCTAGCTGAAAGTACCCTTACCATTACAAACAAAAATGAGGAAGAAATAGGGAAAGAGAAGAAAAATATGTTATCTCTCCACACTTTTAGAAGAAAACAATGCTCTCCCAAGTGAACTACCATTTAAAACCTACCCTCTAGAAAGATGGATATCTGAACAAAGCTCACTTTTCCTCTACTAACTCTGAATTATCTGCCTCACCTGGATCAAATGACACCTATAGCCTGGAGACAAATGGAGTTTTTGATACTGTGATAATTATAATAAAAAGAATTGGTGCTGGGCTTTTTACACTGTGAGCTACACAAGTGCCCAGGGATCAATATCAAAAAGCTCTGTGGCATGGATCTACATTGATATATAGATGCAGGAAGCCAAATATGTGAATAATTTCAGCTCCAGGAGAAAAAAACATAGTAACCAAATTAATCAAACAATAGGGGAATAATCCCTGAAGAGGAAAAAAAAAAGTCTGCATATGAAATATAGTAGTTAATGTAAGTGGATAATAATAGACTATCTAGAAATGGGTAATATAAATGTTAAATAAGGACTTTCAAAATAGAAGTTCCATATTTCTATGTCTAGAACTAAAAGTACTACCTCATCTACGAAAAATAAGAGTTGTGGATAAAAAAGGAGTGCAAACAGAGAAGTAAACACATTCTAAAGATCTTATTAGAAAAAGTATGAATTTAGTAGAGGGAAAAAAGTGAAAGTATTCCAAATAAATAAGAAAATATTCTAAATAAAAATATTGGAGTAGCTGAAATCTTAATAGGGAAGAAATCATGTTTTCAAATAATAGCGGAGGCAAATGTGTTTGAAAGTTGAGGTAACAATTAATGAAATGGTAAGGCATATTAGAGCTCACAAATTAACAAAGGAAAGACTGAATTAATAGCTTGATCAAATTAGCAAACTTGGGCAAAACAATGTAAAATAGATAACATTTATTAAATAACGTGTATTAAATAATATGTAAGAAATTAAATAAAGTGTATCAAATATTATACAAAATATGGATAATCTCAGTTATGTCTTTAAAAGACAAAGGCTGTAAAATTGAGTAACAAATCATCTAAGCATGTGTTGTTTGCAAGGAATGAAATGAAAAGAGGTAAAAAATAAGAGGCTGTGCATATTCATTCATTCAACAAATAATTTATGGAATGCTTACCATGGACCAGGCACTATTCCAATTCCTGGGGACACAGCACAAAATAAAACAAAATTTCTGTTTTCATTGAGCTTATATTCTTGTAGTAGATATAGGCAGTAAATGAATAAAGATATAATGTATTAAGTGGTGGTAAGTGCTAAGAAGAAAACTAGAGAGACATAAAGGGACAGAATCAGAGTGAGAGTGTGAGGTAGAGCCTCATTGACAAGGCGATTTTCATAGCAACCTGAATGAAGAGCTCAAGCAAAACATGCAAGTACTGGGCGGAAGAATATATTCAAAGCAGTGGGCACATCAAATGCAAAGGACCCAAGGCCAAAACATTCTTGGGATTTTTGAAGGACAGCAAGGAAGTTGATATGGCTAGAGTACAGGGCCAGGACAAGGGTTAAGCACTCACACGACCCTGAGAATGAATGCTTCCTTAAATTTTGTGTATTCGGTTCCTCTTTTGCCTCACTCTAGTCCTGGCCCTGCTAAGGTGGAATGATCAAGGAAAGAAAATGATCTGGGAAGCTATTACAGATTTTGAGATGAGATATGACGTTATCTCACTTATCGTTTAACAGAACCACTCTGGTTTTTCTGAGGAGATAGAATGTGGGGAGTACAGTAACAGAAGCAAGAAAATCTGTTAGGAGACTATTAAGGTAATATAGGTGAGAGATAATGCAAGCTGATGGGGTAGTAGGAGTTCAGGTCATAAAAGGGGGTTGTATTCTCTATATATTTTGAGGAGCATAGCCAAAAGAACTTCTTGATAGAAGTTCTAACATGTGGGGTGTTAGAAAAAGAAAAGACTCAAGGATGGACATAACAACTAGAATAATGGAGTTGTCACTTATGTAAATGGACACTGGTATAGAAGAAGGTTTGGAAAGAAAGGATAAAGGAATGAAGACTTTAGGGTTTTTTGAGTTTTTTGTTTTGTTTTGGTTTGGTTTTTTGCACCAAACACCTTTGCATTTTTTTAAGCAAATGACAAAGATCCAGTTTACCAGCTTTACTTTTTTAAACCTAAGCTTGATGTTACATATTTAAACAATTTTTAAAACTTACTAAATTGTCTGGGGCACCTGGGTGACTCAGTTGTCAAGCGTCTGGCTTCAGCTCGGGTCATGGTCCCAGGGTCCTGGGATGGAGCCCCGCATCCATTGGGCTCCCTACTCAGCGGGAAGCCTGCTTCTCCCTCTCCCACTCCCCCTGCTTGTGTTCCCTCTCTCACTGTGTCTCTATCTGTCAAATAAATAAAATATTTTTAAAAAACTTACTAAATTGTCATCATTCATTCACAACTAGAAAAGCATCCTCAATTTATATTAAATGAAAAATCTATTACCATTAATGCATTAATATCTCTCGTTATTAAATACTGATAAAAATTGAAATTATTTTTGTGGAAGATTCATCCTGGCAATGTTAACTTCACAGCAGGCTGACTACTTGGGCCACATTTGAAACACAACGGAAAAGCAGGTCCATGCTGGTGTTAGTGTAAGAATCATGGCCACCTTGGATTATGTTTAATAAAAAGCAAAGTGCATACAGAGATTTACAACAATTTTAAAGACAAAAGCAAAAAGCAACAATAAAAAAAACCTCAACAAAACCAAAAAAACAAAATCCCCCCAAATTAATGTCCTACTATGTGGTCCTAACAATAAATTCAAAAGTTTCTGACAAATAGGGCTCCAATGTGTATAAATACTTGAGATTAGTTACAGTTATGCTGAAAGTGGAGGTCGTTTGAAATCTTCAAAAAAAAATGTTCCTGTTAATCCTCAATGGTGCTGGTTACAGGTAACATTTCTGTCACACGTGTGCATTGATTTTTTTTTATTATGTTCAATTAGCCAACATGTAATGCATCATTAGTTTTTGATGTAGTGTTCAACGATTCATTAGTTGTGTATAACACCCAGTGCTCATCACCACACGTGCTCTCCTTAATACCCATCACCCACTTACCCCATCCCCCCACTCCCTCCCTTCTGTAACTCTCAGACATATGTGCATCGAGTTGCTTGTTATCCAAGTGTAGCAGCTGCTCCTTACCATTTATCATTAAGGACTTAGCTGTTTTCTTCAACTTCTACTCTTTCTTCACCACTCAATAATTCTCTTTGTAGTGATTTTTCTGCCGTTAACCATTTTAGTGAAGTTGATATAGATTTGAGGTTGCCCATCCCACTACCACCAAATGCCATGGAAAAGAATGAAGTGAGGCCATGATCTGGTAACCTGAGGGAAGTAAATTCTGTATCAAAAGATGAAAACCCTCTCCAGAAGACAGAAATCCACTGAAGGCAGAGAAAAGTGACCCTGTTCCTTGGCTCCTGCTTCCACGGGGGGCCTCTTAGACTCCCAAAAAAGTCCTCAAATAGGTCTTCGAAGAAGTCTAATGAAAACAGACGTCTTCCACCAAAAAATTCCCTGAGAATGTCATCTAAGCAACAGAATGTGAAGCCAAACTCAAACGGATTGTCAAAATGAGCTCCACCTCCACCTCCATCATTTAATCCTTCTTTGCTGTATTTGTCTTAGGTGTCCTGTTTTTTAGCATCTCATAACACCTCATATGCCTCAGCTACTTGTTTGAATTTATGCTTCTTCTTTATTCTCTGGGTTTTTATCTGTTGGAGTGAGTCCAAGGACAGGGAGCTGGCAAGACTAGTGGCAGCTCCTCACTCACTTCCCTTTCTCTCCTCAAGACTTTAGTTTTAAATATGTGAAGCTTCAGATGTCCATTAAACATTCAAGTGAATATGCCAGTTGACTATATACATCTGGATTTGAGAGAAGTCCAGGTTGGAAAATAAATTTTGGAGATGTGTCAAGATATAAATATTATATAAAGCAATAAGATTGGATAATATCACCTAAGGTATGAGTATAGAAAAAAGAAAATGTCTGAGATCCAAACTCAAACCTTAACATTTGAAATTATCTTCCCACTATAAACAATGAAAAAGGTGGACAAATATATATGCAATGACAGTTTTCAGACTTTGGAAAACAAGAGCAAAGGATTGTGACCTCTAAAACAAGGAAAACAAATAAAGTGGGTCCTATTAGGATTTTGTGCTTGGAGACACCTTCTGGACCATGGTGCTGGGAGAATACCAAGCAGAACACATCAGTCTGAGTTGACAGGACAGAGAATTGAGTTTGAGGATGCTTGGGATGTTAGAACTTTGGGGGTGGAGAACTGAGGAGGGGAGAATTAGTCAGGAAAACCTCTCCAGATATTTGTATAGGGGTCTTCGTAAGTCTTTGGTTAAACATCAATCCACACATGTATATGACGAAACCCCCACAACACAAATCAAATAACAACTACCCAGAGCTCACACAGAACTGAGAGCTATGTGAGTTCCGACCAACCAGAGTAAAAATACCTCTGATAAATGTTAGACATTCAGTAGAAACCCCAAAAAGAGTCACACCTTAGTAAATTAGCCATAAAGAAAAAGCTATCTAGACTTTCTCTGGCAGAACTTAAAAAAAGAAATCTCAAGAAATCACCTTGACACAAAAGTTTATCAAACTTTAACACTCTTTAAAAAAGACAATGAAGTCCATTGTTCAAAAATATTCTCATAGTCAATGAAAAATTATTAGGCATGCAAATGTTACTCATACCAGGAGGAAAACTGTAGAATAGAAACAGTCACAGAAATATTCGAGATAATGTAATCAGTAGGCAAATACCTTGAACAAGTATGATAAATATTATAATATGCTCAATAGTTTGAAGAAAAACATGCATACATAGCACCTGGGTGGTTCAGTTGGTTAAGTGTCTGCCTTCAGCTTGGGTCATGATCCCTCTGTCCTTCCTCCCACTTGTTCTCTCAATCTCTCTCTATTTCTCTCTCTCAAATAAATAAATAAAAATCTAAAAAAAAAAAAGAAAAACATGCATACAATGAAAATCACAATGAGACAGGACTAACACACTGATTAGAGTAGCTAAAAAAATTTTTTAAGTAACAGTACCAAGTGCTGATGCAGATTTGGAGCAATTGAAATTCTGACATATTCCTGGTGAGTGATGGTACAGCCACTTTGGAAAACAGTTTGAAATTTTCTTATAAAGTTAAACATACACTTCTTATTATATGACCTAAGAATCCCATTAATAAGTATTTGCTCATTAGAAATAAAAACATATTATTTACATAAATACCTGCATATGGATATGGAGAGCAACTTTATTCAATTGCCGAAAATTGGGAACAATTAAAATGTCCTTCAAATTGCAAGTGAATACAGTAGAAACAAACTAGTGAAACATACAAAAACATAGATGAATCTCAAATATATTATGTCAAGTTAAAGAAGCCAGACTCAAAAGCCTACATACTGCATGATTCTGTTTATATGACATTCATGAAACTCTTAACTATAGAGACAGAAATCGAACCAGTGGTTGCCAGGGTCTGGGGATGCAGACATGAGTTACCTACAAAGGATTTGCATGAAAGAGTTTTAGGGGTATCCTGATTATGGTGGTGGTTATGCAGTTCAATATCCTGATCATGGTGGTGGTTATACAGTTTGATGCAATTGTCAAAACTCAAAGAATTGTACATCAAAAAGCATAAATTGAGCTTTATAGATTAAAAATAAATTTTAATTGTTTAGAAATACTAATAATGTATTTTGGAATTATAGTCTATGACAACAATAACGCTAATGATGAGAGGAGGATAATGGAAGTTTGTTGTTGTAAAGTTCTTATCCTGAACCTGAAAGTGTAATGCATTTGAAGGCAGACTGATAAGTCAAAGATGTATATTGTCAACCCTAGGGCAAATGGTTAAAAAAAAAATTAAGAGGTAAAGCTAATAAGGCAATGAAGGAAATAAATTGCAAAACAATAAAAAAAAACCTCTCAACACAAAAGAAGGAAAAAAAGACAAAAAGGGATAAATAATTGATAGAACAAATTAAAAACAAAGAGTGAGAACGTAGAATTACATCAACCACATTATTACATTAAATGTAAATGGCTTAAAAAATACAATTAAAAAAATATTACAATAAAATACCTATATATGCCTATATAAGAACTATATGTGCCTACAAGAAAACAACCTTAGATCTAAAGCCATAGGTTAAAAGGATATAGAAAAATTCACTATGCAAATACTATACAAAAGAAAGATTGAATAGCTATATTAATATCAGATGAAGTAGACTTCAAAATGAGATATATTATCAGGGATGAACAGGATACCACATAATGGTAAAGGAGTCAATTCTGCAAGAAGACATAACAATCTTAACTGTGTATATGACTAAAAACAGACATTGAATATACATAAAGCAAACTCTGACATAAATGAGAGGAGAAATATAGTACAATTAGAATTGGAAATATCAACATACTTCTTTTAGTAAATGATAAAATAGGTACACAGAAAATCAGTAAGGATAAAGAAGACTTGAACAACACTAAACACTAATAATGGTTCAATTAACATTTATAAAACACTTCATCCCAAAACAGCAAAAAAAAAAAAAAAATCAATGATCTAGGGCAGGACTTCCAGAAATTCTGAGTGAGGACGTGGGCAAGTCCACTTCACCAAAAAAACCCCAATAAAACTAGACAAAAGTTTCAAAAACTAAGATTACAGAAATCTGTAAACTAGCCAAACATGTAAAACAAATTGAGAAGAGTCTATTCAAGAAAAACTACTAAACCTCAATAAGAATGATGAAAGTTTGTGTCATTTTAGTCTGGAACTGCTCCTATACCCACCTCCAGCTCCATGCCATGGTAATTCTCCAGAGATGAGGTAAGTCATAAGGACCAGCAACTTCACTGCTGGAGGAAGTTGTCCTGAGTTAGAGCTGGGCATAGAAAAAGCCATGACTGGTATTGTTGAAAACAAGAACAATCTCAATGACAAACTAACAGGAAAGGCCAGCATAACAGCTAGCTCGAGATCTTGATACTGGTTGTGGC
This sequence comes from Mirounga leonina, assembly GCF_011800145.1. NCBI lineage: Eukaryota > Metazoa > Chordata > Mammalia > Carnivora > Phocidae > Mirounga > Mirounga leonina. The sequence goes on from NW_023270210.1 coordinate 143,479, forward strand.
AAGCAACAGACAAGCAAATCAGCCAGAAACTTAATGTGATTTTTTTGTATATGACATCAAAAGCACAAGCAACGTAAGCAAAGAGAGATAAGTGGGATTGTATCAAACTAAAAATCTGTACAGCAAAGGAAACCATCAACAGAGTGAAAGACAGCCTATGGAATGGAGAAAATATTTGCAAACTATTCATTTGATAAGGGTTAAAATCCAAAATACATAAGGAACTCACTACTCAATAGCAAAAAAACAAAACAAGACAAAACAAAACAATAAAGTCCCCAAATAACCTGATTAAGAAATGGGCAGAGGACCTAAATAGACATTTCTCCCAAGAAAACATAAAAATGTCCAAAAAGTATATGAAAAAGCGTTTAACATCACTAATCATCAGGAAAATACAAATCAAAACTACAATGAAGTATCACCTCACACCTGTTAGAATGTCCATTATCAAAATCATGAAAGATAATAAACGTTGATCAACTGTGCAGAATTGGGAACCTTTGTATATTGTTGGTGGAAATGTAAATTGGTACAGCCACTATGGAAACAGTATGGAGGTTCCTCAAAAAAATTAAAAATGAAACTACCATAAGATCCAGGAATCTTGCTTCTGGGTACATATCTGAAGGAAATGAAATCAGTATCTCAAAGAGATATTTGCACTCCCATGTTTATTGCAGGGTTATTCATATAGTAGCCAAGATATGGAAACAACTTAAGTGTCCATTGGTGGATTAATGGATAAAGAAAATTTATATATATATATGAATATTAGTCACCCTTAAAAAAGAAGGAAAGTTTGCCATTTGTGACAACATTGATGAATCTGGAGGTCCTTATGCTAAGTAAAGTAAGCCAGACACAGAAAGACAAATACTGCCTGATCTCATAGGTGGAATATAAAAAAGTCAAACTCATATAAGCAGGTAGTAAAATGGTAATTGCCAGATGCTGGTAGGTGGAGGAAATGGGGAATTTGAAGGGTACAAAATTTCAGTTATGTGGTATGAATAAGTTCTAGAGCTCTAATGTATAACAATGTAAGTTAATACTATATTGTATACTTGAAATTGCTGAGACTAGATCTCAGGTGCTCCCACCACACACACACACACACACACGTACACACACACAATGTGAGGTCACCAGTCAGAATGGCTAAAATTAAAAACTCAGGAAACAACAGATGTTGGCAAGGATGTGGAAAAAGGGGAAACCTCTTACACTGTTTCTAGGAATGCAAACTGGTGCAACCACTCTGGAAGACAGTATGAAATTTCCTCAAAAAGTTAAAAATAGAACTACCCTACAACCCAAGAATTGCACTATTAGGTATTTATCCAAAGGATACAAACATACTGATTTGAAGGGGCACATGCTCCCCAATGTATAGCAGCAATGTCCACAATAGCCAAAATATGGAAAGAGCCCAGATGTCCACTGACAGATGAATGGATAAAGAAGATGTGGTATATTTATTTATTTTTTTATTCTTATGTTAATCCCCATACATTACATCATTAGTTTTAGATGAAGTGTTCCATGATTCATTGTTTGTGCATAACACCCAGTGCTCCATGCAGAATGTGCCCTCCTCAATACCCACTACCAGGCTAACCCATCCTCCCACCCCCCTCCCCTCTAGAACCCTCAGTTTGTTTTTCAGAGTCCATCGTCTCCCATGGTTCGTCTACCCCTCCGATTTCCCCCACTTCATTCTTCCCCTCCCGCTACCTTCTTCTTCTTCTTCTTCTTTTTTTTTTTCTTAACATATATTGCATTATTTGTTTCAGAGGTACAGATCTGAGATTCAACAGTCTTGCACAATTCACAGCGCTTACCAGAGCACATACCCTCCCCAGTGTCTATCGCCCAGTCACCCCATCCCTCCCACCCCACCCCCCACTCCAGCAACCCTCAGTTTGTTTCCTGCAATTAAGAATTCCTCATATCAGTGAGGTCATATGATACATGTCTTTGTCTGTTTGACTTATTTC